>NC_057813.1:458246786-458250048 GCF_018294505.1 Triticum aestivum | reverse complement strand
CCTGACCCGGGGGCAGGGGTGGCGGCGGGTGCCCCTCGGCTGGCGGCGGCCCGGCGGCCTGGAGGTGGCTGGCGGCGGCCCGTCACGGTGGTGGCGCCGTCCTTTGGCGGCGGGGCGGCCTGGTTGCGCAGGGTGGCCGGCGGCGCGTCCTCGGCCCAGATCTGGGCCCTTAGGGCCCCATCTGGGTCCTAGCGGGCCGATCCCTGGGCGTAGCCTCGTTGTCTGCGGCGTGGTGAGGAGGAAGAGCGGCTCGGATTGGGGCGGCGGCACCGCCGGCGTGCCGGCAGCAGCGCGAAGGCGGGAGCTTTGCGAGCCCACGAGGGCTCGGCCGGGCCGGTGGGCCCATGGGCCTGGTGTGCTCCCGCTATTGCGTCCGGACGGCTACCGTCGCGGACGGTGGAGGTGGGGCCCTCCCGCGTGCCGATGGTGCTGATGCCCTAGTCCTGGCTCTGATTCTTCGTCGTGCTATCCTCACTTCGCGGTGCCGTGGTGAGACGGCGTGGGGGCCTCAAGACCGCGCTGGCGCACGATGGTGGTTGGTTTGGTGGCAGGCTCCGGGGCGCCCGAGGTGCGGGTTGGGATCGGGGGAAACCCCTGTCGGCATGGCCAACGCCGGCGCGGTGGCGCCTGTGGGTGCCATCTGACCTTCCGGGAGGGCGTCAGAGCTACCCTTCCTCTCGCCTCGTCGTGTACCGGGGGAATCCCTTAACAGCAGCGTCGTCATCGTCGCGATCCTTCTTGGAGGTGTTGATAGGTGCCGGCTCTTCGGAGTTTTGGAGTCTAGTGGAAGATCCTGGTGGGCGTTGCGATCGCGAGGCTTCTTCGTTTTGTTGATCCGCCGTTTTCGGCATTTGTTTCTTTTGCTTTTCTCTTTTCTCTTTCGTTTCTTTTGGGCGTGACTGTGCTGCTTCCGCCCCAGCACCTATCCATGTATGGTTCGGTTGGTTGCTTTGTATACGAAGCGGGGGAAACCCTTTTTCGATAATATACAGTACTGATTTATTGTTCACTATTGATCTTGGCAGGTTAAGGACTCAGAAGTCAGTACTGGCAGATTGAAAGTTGTTTTCATGCCACGTGTTTCTCGATTATATTAGTCAAAGAATTATTTTATAAGCCCAAGCCGCCGGAAATGGCCAAGTCAAACTCGAACGGGAAAGGGATGAATCCAATACAAACTTTTTTGAAAAGATAGAGCGGACAATTCTCAGGCAGAACCTATCTTTAGGATTTACCATTTAAATATCAGTAGAGTAAATTGCAATCTTTTTTCCTGGGTGTTTACCAGTAACAGAATAACAGACAAAATGGCACCGTCTTTATTCTGCACTCACGAGAATTTTCCAACCTTTGTAGGAGCACTGTGCGCAAATGTGCTACTCACAGACGGTTTCATGGTGCTAACCGTATTAAGTTCCAGTTGTAAATAATTTGATTGTGGCGAACTTTACCAAACTAGCTTAATTTACTACTCCCTCCGTCCTAAAATAATCAACTTTATACTAAAGTTAGTACAAAGTTATACTAAGCTTCCGATACTTATTTTAGGACGGAGGGAGTATGATGCAAAACCACTTGTTTATATGAGTGGTCGCTTTCTGTTTCAGTTGTGGTGGTTGGTTTGGCTGCCAAACTTCATTGATCTTGGCAAGTTTGAATTGTCGTCTTGTAGCTAGATAGTGATACTTTATGCAATAGATACACATTTCTTTTGCACATTGTAGAAACAAAGATAAAGACGTCTAATTTTAATTTTCTGTGATGTTGATACTTGATACAAGCACAGTTTGTCGCACATGCCTTATTGGATTATATACCGAGGAAGGTGCCGTGATGGTACACAAGTTGATCGCTCCGTCTAGCCACTTGGACTATAGTAAGTTTCTGACTCCAACTGCTCAATGGATGACGCTCAAGGCACCCTCCATGGGATGATGCACATTATATATGCACATATTTGGTGCCTAGCATTCTCGACTTGTGCCTCATCAAGCCAACTGCTCCTGATTCCTGGAGCGGTAAAAAGAGCGAGCTTTGGGATTGGCAGCAATGGCTACGAAACCACTAGTTGGCTCTCCGCTCTCGGCCTCTCCTGCTGCTCAAAGCACCCCTGACCCTGGCCTTCCAACCGGTGTTGCTGCTCAAGGCACCCCCACCCCTGGCCCTTCCAATGGTGGTGGTGGTACTGGTGCTGCTGCTCCAGTCCCCGACGGTGGCCCTAAAAGTGGCAGCGGTGAGTACATATGTTTTTGCTTTCTTACTCAATTTTTCAACGTTTGGTCTTTGTCATCCACAGCTGATTTTTTACACCGAATTAACGCAAACCAACTAAAAAGAGTTTTTATTCGCAAGTCAAGCTGGCTTGCCTGTTGGGTTACAGTTTGAGAGGAAACGCTAACAAGTAGTACAGGATGCAACCAGTTAATTAAAGTGGAAAAACTTTACTTTTGTTTACATAGCAATACAAGTTAATGCTAATTGTTGTTACTTCTTATGTGATCATCTTAGTTAAGTGAAGCTTTTATCATACGATTAGTAGTGAAGTTAACAGTTGTTTATTGGATGCTTGTGATTGCAGGGAATCCAATTGGGTCACCTCCCGTGTTTCACGGATAAGTTCTTGTTCTGCTTCGGATCTCCGACCTTGTCTTGTGCAAGTTTCAAACTGTAATATGTTTGTTCCCAGTTCGGTCGAGGGTTCGACCGCCCTCTTGTTCGTTAAGCATGGAGTTTGAATGTTTGATAACCACAACCTTGGTTCTTATAACTGATGTTGTTTTAAGTATGGATATATGGCTTGAATAGTGAATACACACATCTGATCAATAGTATCTATGGGTCTAAAGCAGTGTAATTCAGATGCCATCGATCTGTGACATTATTCAAGTTGTATGTCGAGGTTAAACATGAGATGCGTGTGGCAAGGTCAAACACAGAATATATGTTGAGGTGAAATGAAGACCTGTGTTGCAGTGTGGAGTGCGTATTCTTCTTTTTTTTTTTACCTTTTCTCTCGGCTTGGGAGCTATTTACATCAACATGGGAGAAGGAGTGGAGTATTACATTATGCCGCATCGAGTAGGTTCTGTGAAATTGGCAAACCATACAATTTAGAAGTTAACACTGAAGGATTGTAGGCTTGCTTATCCATTTTTCATATCTGAACTATACAATTTATCTCCACCCCTAATTACATTTATTTAGGGCAGTACAAATGGGCACTCTAGAGCTCTCTTGTGCATCCACCCTCCCGAGACACCCG
>NC_057813.1:458141405-458246422 GCF_018294505.1 Triticum aestivum | reverse complement strand
AAAGAAGATGTCACATGTGTCATACATAATGCCATTTATTTTTGCTGGCCTTTGTTACCCTAAAGGTGTATGGGCTAGAAACTACTAGAGTGGGCCAAACATATCCCTTGGATATAGATCCTAATGGTTTCTCGTTCACAGGCCCAACTATATATTCCTCAGTAACCCTCCTCTAAACTATAACCCTAGAGACCATCCGCCGCAACCCATCTTGAACCACTCCACCGCCGCCACGCATCTCACTTATCACATTTCAACATGATGGCTCCACGTCGTCCCTATTGATAAGGCATGATTCACCTTCCTCTAGCTCACCTCTTTCGCTAAATCCCAATCACAGTTTCCATTGTTTCTCCACCTTCCCACCTAGCATCCTAAAATACTACTAGCTCACAACTCAGATCTTCATCCATAGAGAAAGGAAGGGAGGAATTCAACATCAAATCTAGATCTACATAAGCATACTGCTTCCAATAAGTCCATGTCTGTAAGAAGATTCCCCTCCCAGGAAAAACCCCAGAATCATCATGGATGGAAAGAGCAACCGACACCACCACCAAGCTCACAAAGTCACAATATTATCCATCTCTCACGATCCATCTTTCATGCCAAATTTGTAAACATCGCCTGATTACTCACTAGAACCACCACATCCACCTGAAGAATTTATATCAATTTCATCGGCATACTAACCCGAATTAATGCAGGATGCACCTTCACCTAAAAAGACAATATTGGAGCAACAAACACTAGTACTAAGCCCACAATATTCTCCATGTTATGTGCCATATCCGCCAACATCGCCAGATTACTCACAACATCCACCAAGTCCAGCTAAAGAATTTTTGCTATTTTCATCGGTGTACTTACCAGGATTGCAGGAGCCACCTTCACCTCAAGAGACATATTCGCCAACATCACCGGCTTACTTTCCAGAAATATCAACATCACTGACATACCCACCAAGAACACCGAACCGAATCTAGAGAAGTCATTGATGTACAACCGAACCCGGCCTCCTTCAAACATTAACGAGTGTTCCCCGACACCAACTAATTATTCACTGAAGTCATAGGTATGCTATATGCGTTCGTCAATGTATGACACAACTACTCATTACTCTCGATCAATTTGGTACTCATTGGTGGTCTTCACTACCTTATGACAAAACTTTGTAGAAACTAGAATCGAAAGGAATTTCTTCATCATACTATCCAACTCTATTACACCCTAATGACCCTTCAAGTGACCAACACTTGACACCCCAATGCAATTCACCATCCCACTTGCTGCCCTCTAGCCAAGAGCACCAAGGTTGAATGCTTCTTTTAATCGGCTTGGAACAAACCTTAATATTTAACACTTCCAGTTTTACTTTTCGAGAAACACTTCTAGTCTTGATATATGGTTCATACTAAAAACTATATAATATGCTTTATCCTTATATATTACCATGCATATATTTTATTGCAATAATATGTATTGGACGATCACATACTAGTATTGTATTGTCATTGTTTTGACATGAGTTAGCCAAATATTATTTTAGTGATTGTTTGTTTTAGTGGGATAAATATACCCAATGCACTACACGACAACAATTATATTCGGATACATGTAGTAGAAATGCATTGAAGTCAAGTGTGCATGGTCAGATAAAAAAATATCATCAACAATTTTGTTGTGCAGTAATTTTGTTTGATGTTTGGGATGAACACATGCAATACGAGAGGTAGGAGGACTGATAAATCTTGATCCTGATCATCGTACCTAGTACTAAGTATTTAGATTCCAAATAATAGTAATATTAACATGTTCTCAAAATCAATGTATCAATAAATCTGCTAGATGTACTATTGATCAAGGCCATTTTGTATATAAGTATGGTGTATAAGATGTGGATTAGTTAGAGGCATGGGCGAACCATATAGGCCTTTGGAGGATGGACATGCGGTCCTGTGAAAAACAATTACCTAATAGGCATGGGCGAGGCCGTATAGGCCTCAGAGGATGGACGCGCGGTCCTATGAAAAACAATTACCTAATAGTTAATCAAATAGCATAACCCTTTTCATGTAATGGTCTAAAAAACATTCAAAGAATTCTACATCCTGTGGTGAACCTCTATAGGTCCGAGTCTAGATCCACCTCTCTACTTGATGGCTCCTCGGCTAGCAATACTGTTGATATCCTACAAGTTCTGGGTTTCTTATTGCATGTGTGTCAGTAATTGGGTGGTTTAGTAGCACCATGCTTGGAAATATCCGTTTGCAACGTTAAGGTACCCAGAAATCCAAGGCCTTTTGGGTTTTCTGAAAAGCTTATACCGGAGGGCATATGAAAGAATATCTAATTCCCTGTGTGGGTTTTAGTGTAAATTACACATGGTTAGAGGACTAACCATGATTACAAAGTACATGGACATGTATTAGTCCAAAAAGTTGAAAGTAAAGGTCGATGATGACCTCCTCCTATTCTAAGAGAGGTAAGAAAGACTACACATTTAAATTATGCATGCTTTCCCTTTGATTGAGTCTTAAGAAAGCTGTATTACAAAGAGGGGGGACAAATGATGATCTCAGAGTTGATCCCTAGTCCCTTGACATGCCCTGAAGCACCTCCTAAGTTCCCTCCAAAAGTGCCACCAAAACTTCCAAGGGAAAGCTCCTTAAGATAAACTTATCCACACGAAATTCGGTCATCCCTCCAGAGGTGCTTTTGGTTGATATCAGTAGCTCTGGTCGGATGCTCGCCCGAATTTAGGCCTAGAATCTAGGTTGCCCAAATTCCTGATGTCTACTATGCAACTTTTATTCTTGTAGGCTCCGTTGGGCCTCCAAGCGCAGAGTTTTGTAGGGCAGCAACACATTTCTCTCAAGTGGATGACCTAAGGTTTATCAATCCGTATGAGGTGTAGGATGAAGATGGTCTCCCTTAAACAACCGTACAATCAAATACAAGAAATCTCTTGTGTCCCCAACGCACCCAATACAATGGTAAATTGTACAGGTGCACTAGTTCGGCGAAGAGATGGTGATACAAGTGTAGTATGGATAGGAGATATATGTTTTTGTAATCCAAAATAATAAAAACAGCAAGGTAACAAGTAGTAAAAGTGGGCACAAACGTTTCTGCAATGCTTGGACACAAGACCTAGGGTTCAAACTTTCACTAGTGCAATCTGTCAACAGTGCTAACATAATTGAATCATATAATTACCCCTCAACGTGCGACAAAGAATCACTCCAAAGTTCTTATGAATAGTGGAGAACATTAGATGAAATTGTTGTAGGTAGCAAACCATCTAAATGTTATCCTTTTCGATCAATCTATTGAGTCATCCCTATAAGTTTCACAAACAGTCCTAGAGTTCATACTAAAATAACACCATATGATACGCTATCAAACGTCACAACGTAACTGGGTGATTATAAAGATGCTCTATAGGTATCTCCGAAGGTGTTTGTTGGGTTGACATAGATCGAGATTAGGATTTGTCACTCCGAGTATCGGAGAGGTATCTCTGGCCCTCTCGGTAATGCACATCATAAGAAGCCTTGCAAGCAAAGTGATTAATGAGTTAGTTGCGGGATGATGTATTACGGAACAAGTAAAGAGACTTGCCGGTAACGAGATTGAACAAGGTATGAAGATACCGACGATCGAATCTCGGGCAAGTAACATACCGATGACAAAGGGAATAACATATGTTGTCATAATGGTTCGACCGATAAAGATCTTAGTAGAATATGTAGGAGCCAATATGAGCATCCAGGTTCCCTTGTGTTGGAAATATACCCTAGAGGCAATAATAAAATGGTTATTATTATATTTCCTTGTTCATGATAATTGTCTATTGTTCATGCTATAATTGTATCAACCGAAAACCGTAATACATGTGTGAATACATAGACCACAACATGTCCTTAGTGAGCCTCTAGTTGACTAGCTCGTTGATCAATAGATGGTTGTGGTTTCCTGACCATGGACATTGGATGTCATTGATAACGGGACCACATAATTAGGAGAATGATAGGATGGACAAGACCCAGTCCTAAGCATAGCACAAGATCGTGTAGTTCGTTTGCTAGAGCTTTTCTAATGTCAAGTATCATTTCCTTAGACCATGAGATTGTGCAACTCCTGGATGCCATAGGAAGGCTTTGGGTGTATCAAACATCACAACGTAACTGGGTGACTATAAAGGTGCACTACAGGTATCTCCGAAAGTGTATGTTGGGTTGGCACGAATCGAGACTGGGATTTGTCACTCTGTATGACGGAGAGGTATCTTTGGGCCCACTCGATAACGCATCATCACAATGAGCTCAATGTGAATAATTAGTTAGTCACGGGATCATGTGTTACGGAACAAGTAAAGAGACTTGCCGGTAATGAGATTGAACGAGGTATGGGGATACCAACGATCGAACCTTGGGCAATTAACATACCGATGGACAAAGGGAATTGCATACGGGATTGATTGAATCCCCGACATCGTGGTTCATCCGATGAGATCATCGTGGAACATGTGGGAGCCAATATGGGTATCCAGATCCCGCTATTGGTTATTGGCCGAAGAGGTGTCTCGGTCATGTCTGCATGGTTCCCGAACCCATAGGGTCTACACACTTAAGGTTCGGTGATGCTAGAGTTGTTATGAGAAATTGTATGTGGTTACTGAAGGTTGTTCAGAGTCCCAGATGAGATCCAGGACGTCACGAGGAGTTTCGGAGGTGAAGATTTATATATGGGAAGTCTAGTTTCAGTCATCAGAATGGTTTTGGGGGTTATCGGTATTGTACCGGGACCACTGAAAGGTGTCCAGGGGTCCACCGGGTGGGGCCACCTACTCCGGAGGACTTAGTGGGCTGAATATGGGTGGGGACCAGCCCCTTAGTGGGCTGGTGCACCCCCAAGGGCCCAAGCAACCTAGGGTTGGAAACCCTAGGGGGACGGGGCGCCTCCCACCTGCTTGGGGGGCAAGTCTCCCCCTCCTGGCTGCCGCCCCCCATCTAGATGGATCTAGGGGGCGGCCCCCTCCTTCCCCCTATAAATAAAGGGGGGAGGGCAGCAACACCCCTTCCCTTGGGGCAACCCTCTCCCTCTCCAACACCTCCTCCTCCTCCATAGTGCTTGGTGAAGCCCTGCAGAGAACCACGAGCTCCACCACCACCACGTCGTCGTGCTGCCGGAGTTCTCCCTCAACTTCTCCTTTCCCCTTGCTGGATCAAGAAGGAGGAGACATCCCGGGGCTGTATGTGTGTTGAACACAGAGGCGCCGTCCATTCGATGCTTGGATCGGATCTTCCGCGATTTGAATCGCCGCGAGTACGACTCCATCAACCGCGTTCTTGTAACACTTCCGCTTAGCGATCTTCAAGGGTATGAAGATGCACTCCCTCTCTCTCGTTGCTAGCATCTCCTAGATTGATCTTGGTGACACGTAGGATTTTTTTTGAATTATTACTACGTTCCCCAACAGTGGCATCATGAGCTAGGTCTATGCATAGATTCTATGCACGAGTAGAACACAAGTAGTTGTGGGCGATGATTTGTTCAATTTGCTAACCGTTACTAGTCCTATCTTGATTCGGCGGCATTGTGGGATGAAGCAGCCCGAACCGACCTTACACGTAGGCTTACGTGAGACAGGTTCCACCGATTGACATGCACTTGTTGCATAAGGTGGCTAGCGGGTGTCTGCCTCTCCCACTTTAGTCGGATCGGATTCGATGAAGAGGGTCCTTATGAAGGGTAAATAGCAATTGGCATATCACCGTTGTGGCTTTTGCGTAGGTAAGAAACGTTCTTGCTAGAAACCCTTAGCAGCCACGTAAAACATGCAACAACAATTAGAGGACGTCTAACTTGTTTTTGTAGGGTATGCTATGTGATATGATATGGCCAAAAGGATGTGATGAATGATATATGTGATTCATGACATTGATCATGTTCTTGTAATAGGAATCATGACTTGTATGTCGATGAGTATGACAACTGGCATGAGCCATAGGAGTTGTCTTAATTTATTGTATGACATGCGAGTCAATGTAAACGCTATGTAATTACTTTACTTCATTGCTAACCTTATCCATAGTAGTAGAAGTAATAGTTGGCGAGACAACTTCATGAAGACACGATGACGGAGATCATGGTGTCATGCCGGCGACGAAGGTGATCATGCCGCGCCTCGAAGATGGAGATCAAAGGCGCAAGCTGATATTGGCCATATCATGTCACTTTATGATTTCCATGTGATGTTTGTCATGTTTACATCTTATTTGCTTAGAACGACGGTAGCATAAATAAGATGATCCCTCACTAAAATTTCAAGAAATGTGTTCCCCCTAACTGTGCACCGTTGCGAAGGTTCAATGTTTTGAAGCACCACGTAATAATCGGGTGTGATAGATTCTAACGTTCACATACAACGGGTGTAAGCTAGATTTACACATGTAAAACACTTAGGTTGACTTGATGAGCCTAGCATGTACAGACATGGCCTCGGAACACAAGAGACCGAAAGGTCGAACATGAGTCGTATAGTAGATGCGATCAACATGGAGATGTTCACCGTTGATGACTAGTCCGTCTCATGTGATGATCGGACACGGCCTAGTCGATTCGGATCATGTATCACTTAGATGACTAGAGGGATGTCTATCTGAGTGGGAGTTCATTAAATAATTTGATTAATTGAACTCATTATCATGAACATAGTCTAAATTGTCTCTGCAAATTATGTTGTAGATCAATAGCTCGCATTTCAGCTCCCTATTTTAATACATTCCTAGAGAAAGACTAAGTTGAAAGATATTGTAAGCAATTGTGCGTACTAGGGCCGTGGTCTGAGGATTGTCCTCACTGCTACACACAAGGCTTCTGTCCTTGATGCACCGCTCGGTGTGCCAACCCCTCTAGCGTCGTCTGTGGATGTTGTGAACATCTGTCAGCCATGTTCTGATGACTACTTGATAGTTTAGTGTGCCATGCTTTACGTCTTAGAATAGGGGCTCCAAAGGCATTTTGAACGCCATGGAACATATGAGATGTTCCAAGAGTTGAAATTGATATTTCAGGCTCATGCCCGTGTTGAGAGGTTTGAGACCTCTGACAAGATATTTGCCTACAAGATGGAGGAGAATAGCTCAGCCAATGAGCATGTGCTCAGAATGTCTGGGTACTTCAATCGCTTGAATCAAGTGGGAGTTAATCTTCCAGATAAGAGAGTGATTGAAAAAGTTTTCCAGTCACTATCACCAAGCTACTAGAGTTTTGTGATGAACTATAACATGCAAGGAAGATGATCCTGGAGTTGTTCGTCGTGCTTAAGGCTGTGAAGGTAGAAATCAAGAAGGAGCATCGAGTGTTGATGGTTAACAAGACCATTGGTTTCAAGAAGGGCAAGGGCAAGAAGGGAAACTTCATGAATTGTAAACCAGTTGCCGCTCCAGTGAAGAAACCCAAGAACCCAAACCCGAGACGAAGTGCTTCTATTAGGGGAACGGTCACTGGTAGCAGAACTGCCTCAAATACTTGGTAGATAAGAAGGCTGGCAACTTCAACAAAAGTATATTTCATATATGTGTTATTGATGTGTGCCTTACTAGTAATCCTAGTAGCACATCGGTATTAGACACCGGTTCAGTTGCTAATATTGGTAACTCGAAACAAAAGCTACGGAATAAATGGAGACTAGCTAAGGGCGAGGTGATGATGGGTGTTGGAAGTGTTTCCAAGTTTGATGTGATCACCATCGCACGCTCCCTCTACCTTCGGGATTAGTGTTGAACCTAGATAAATGTTGTTTGCATTGGTGTCTGCGTTGAGCATGAACATGATTTGATCATGTTTATTGCAATACGGTTATTCATAAGTCAAGAATAATGGTTATTCGGTTTACATGAATAAGACCATCTATGGTCATGCACCCAATGTGAATGATTTATTGAATCTCGGTTGTAGTGATACACATGTTCATAACAATGATGCCAAAAGATGTAGAGTTGATAATCATAGTACCACTTTCTTGTGGCACTGTCGCTTAGGTCATAGTGATGTAAAGCGCATGAAGAACCTCCATGCCGATGGACTTTTGAAGTCACTTGATTTTGAATCACTTGACACATGCAAACCATGCCTCGTTGGCAAGATGACTAAAACCCCGTTCTTTGGAACAATGGAACGGGCAAGTAACTTGTTGGAAATCATACATGCTGATGTGTGTGGTCCAATGAGTGTTGACGCATGCAATGGATATCGTTGTTTTCTCACCTTCACCTATGAATTGAGTAGATATGGGCATGTTTACTTAATGAAGCATAAGTCTGAAACATTTGAAAGTTCAAGCAATTTCAGAGTGAAGTTGAGAATCATCGTAACAAGAAGATCAAGTTCCTACGATCTGATCAAGGGGAGAGTATATTTTTTTAGATAAAAGGCGATAGCCCGACTTTATAAATAAAGCCACCAGGCAGAGTCACAACCAACCACGAAACCATAGAAGTTTAACACAACTGAATAAGAAGTGCAGTTACAAGGCATCCAGCCTAAATGGCACACATGCCTCCAAACCAACAGCCAAACCACTAAGGAAGATTCCGCCTAGAGTGCCGCAGCAGGGTAGACGCCGTAGATTTCATTCTGGATAGCATATCGTCGAAAGCCTCTAGATCCCCATCCTTAATCAATGATCTCCACTGCTGCAAAAAGATAGTGGCTTTAAATAAGCAATTGACTGGGTTAGTTGGGAAAATGTGTTCAATAGTGAACTTGTTCCTAGTAGTCCAGAGCGCCCAAAAAATCGCAGCCCAGCCCACCATGAAAACCATCTTAGAACGGCCAACTGGGGAACTGATGCACTGCCTCAAATCACCAAAGGAGGAGGGGTTCCAATTAACCCCAAGCCAAAGTCTAATGCAACTCCAAATGAATTTAGCCAACGAGCACTGGAAAAAAATATGTTCAGTATTCTCAAGGGCATCGCAAAGCTGACAGGAGTCCGAGCCCAGACCATTCCTCTTCTTAATCTGGTCAGCCGCTGGAAGTTTGCGACGGTGAGCTTGCCAAAGGAAGATCTTGATCTTGGGAGGGATGCGGGCAGACCAAATGTACTTAAACTTTTCCGAGCGGGTACCAGCGATAAGTTTCAAATACGCCGACTTCACCGAAAAAACACCCCGAAGAGGAGTGAGGCCAAACCACAGAGTCCTCTTCCACCGAGAGCAGGGGAAGCAGGAAATAAGTCGATGCCAATCTTCCAACTCTACTGGGAAAGAGAGCGCCGGAAATCAAGAACCCAGCCCTAAGCCAAGAGCTCAAAGATAGAGATCTCGGGGTCAGCACAAAACGAGAACAGTGTCGGGTGGGCCACCGCCAGCGTGGTTTCCCCAACCCACCAGTCTAACCAAAAACGCGTGGACTTACCGTTACGGACAACGAACTTCACAAGGGACTGGAAAGCCAGCCTGATGCTAACCAGCTGGCGCCAGAATTGAGAACCACCACTGGCCGTAGCGAACATAGGGCTGGAAGAAGGGAAATATTTTGCTTTTAGGATATTAAGCCAAGCGGGGCGGTCATCGAGGAACATAATCTTCCACCACCATTTTAGCAACATGCATTTATTCATGATTCTGGTGTTAATGATGCCAAGACCCCCATGCTCTTGGGTCTACAGATGAGATCCCACTTTACCATCCTATATTTGCGTTTATTATCGGAGGAATTCCAGAAGAAAGCACCCCTGTGCTTATCAAAGCCCGAATGCGTCCCTTCGGACAGCAGATAGAATCCCATAAGGAACATCGGGAGCGAGGAAAGGCAGGAATTGGTGAGGGCAACCTTGCCCGCCTGGGAATTGTACCGGCCTCGCCACAGCTTAACTCTATTGCCAACTTTAGTCACCACCGGGGCAAAATCTTTAGCCAACAACTTAAGAGGGGAAATAGGAAGGCCCAAATATTTAAGAGGGAAAGACCCGAGAGAGCAATTCAGAAGGTGTGCCACCCGCTACGCCTCCTCATCAGATACCCCAGTCACAATAGCCTCGCTCTTAGAGAAATTGATTTTAAGACCCGATAGAGCTTCAAAGCATAAAAGAATAAATTTCAGGTTTGCGATGGAATGATCATTAAGCTCCACCAAAATGATGGCGTCGTCCGCATATTGTAAGTGAGAAATGCCATTAGGAATGAGATGAGAACTAACAGGCGAAATATGTCCAGCAACCGCTGCACGAGCCAGAATGCGGGAGAGAGCATCAACCACAAAGTTGAAAAGCAGGGGAGACGCCGGATCCCCTTGTCTCAAACCCCTACCATTCGCAAATAAATTACTGGTCTGCCCATTAACAGCCACCGCCGTATGACCCCCAGACACAAGTTGCATCAGATGGTGGACCACCGAGCCATCGAATCCCTTGGCCAACAGGACTTGGCGAAGGAAGCTCCAACTCACCGAATCATAAGCCTTTTCAAAATCGAGCTTGAGAACCAGAGCCTTGGTGTTCTTGCTGTGAAGGTCATGGATAATTTCGTGGAGGCAAAGCACCCCATCCAGGATGTATCTTCCCTTAATGAACGCGGATTGGAAAGGGCTAATGACCCGATGAGCGATCGGGGATAGTTTAACAGCCAAACCCTTGGCTGGGATCTTAGCAAAGTTGTTAATGAGAGAAATAGGCCTAAATTGGGAGATTAGGTCAGCGCCTTTGACTTTAGGAATGAGGGTAAGAACTGCGTAGTTCAGTCTCGAGATGTCTACTGTCCCCAACCAAAAGCCTTGAATAATAGCCAAGATTACGCTTTTTAATTGAGGCCAGAATTGTCGGAAAAAAGGAATGGAGAAGCCGTCAGGGCCTGACGCTGCATTACAATTGGCAGCACGAATCGTCTCAAAAATTTCCTCCTCCGAAGGGGGAATTAGAAGGCTTTCATTATCAGCGCTCGAAAGTTGATCACGCAGGGACCAGAAGGACGCAGCCAACTTAAAGCCTAGCTCGGGTTTAGCCGCTAGAAGGTTAGAGAAGAAGGAGACCACATGCCGCATAATCACCGGTGGGTTAGAGGTCCTGACACCATCAATAATAAGTCTATCAATAAAGCACCTTTGCCATCTACCATTAGCAATAGCAAAGAAGTACGCCGTGGGCAAGTCCCCCTTGAGGGTCCAGTTGATAGTACCACGTTGTTTCCAGTAGATTTCCTCCTGCCTATGAATGACCAACAATGCCTCTTCTAAACCATATCGGGATTGCCATTCATCCGGGGACAACCCAACTGAATCCGCAGGTTCGTCCATAACGCCTATCTGAGCCACCAGCCTTGCTTTGTCACGCCTTGACTCAGCAAAATGGTTTTTGGACCAACCTCTAAGGAATCTACGCAGAAAATAAGAGCATTGGTGCCAGTCATCCATCGGGCCAAATGACCGACGGCTCGAGGAAAGGAAGGACAAAAATTTTTGAGCCACCAAACCATTGAAACCCTCGACCTGAAGCCAGGAAGCATCAAAATGAAACCTCGAGACACCCATAGTGCGCGATCCATCATCTAGAATCAGGGGTGTGTGATGAGAACCAACAAAGGCAAGGGCCTTAAGACTAGCATGAGGGAAAAGAGGGTCCCATCTCGGACAAACAAAAACTCTGTCAAGAACTGAGCGAATGGGGGGGGTTGATGATTAGACCACGTGTACCGGGCTCCGACCCTAGGTATCTCACGAATAGCCATATCCCTAATGAAGCCATTGAACGCATCGGCCAAGGGCCACGAGAAGTTAGGAGAGCTCTTGTCGGAGGGAAACCGAAGCAAATTAAAGTCACCCCCAATCAACAGAGGAAGCTGGCAAGATTCAATCTTAATACTAAGCTCATCCAAAAAAGCATAAGACATAGCATGGTCTGCCGGACCATAAACCACCAAGATTTCCACCAAGGAGTTGAGAGAATGAATGGAGACCACCGTGCTAGCCCAAAAAATGCCATGGTCGAAAGCCACAAAATCAAAAGTATCTTTTTTGGATCCAAGCAAAAAACCGCCCGAGTGACCACCCGAGGCCACAAAATTCCAATGGAATCTATCTATCCCCGCAATAGCCGATAATTCACTAGCAGAAAAGGAAGATTTGAAAGTCTTGACAAGGCCAATAAAATCTACATTCTCAGATCGAACTAGGTCCTTAAGTTGGTCTCTACGCCCCCTAGCACAGAAACCTCTAATGTTCCAGAAAAAAGCCTTCATTTATACGACAAGTTTTTGATACGGAGACTCGACCTGCTCGGAGCGACGCAGGGTTTTGGTCGTTTCCCTACCCCGCGTTTAGAGATCATCGAGGGAGCATGACTCCTGTCATCTCCCCCCTCGTCCCCACCGGCCACCACCAGTGGGGCGCCCGAGCCCACCCTAGCCTCCTTGGCTTTCGCGATATCTGCCTGAGTGATTTCATTCGCCGTAATGATACCAAGAATAGACGAAGGAGAACCCAAACTAGAATCTAAACAGATACCCACGTCATTTAAAATATTAAGCAAGTGATCATCAGATTGAGAAGGGAGAACTAAACGAACAGGAGAGGGAATCGTGGGGGGGGGGGGGGGGGAAGGGAGGGAAGAACAACCCTGCAGGGGGCAGATCCCGAGCCGCCGCACGCCGAGCAGCCCGATCGACCACCCGCTCACCACTGTTGGAGACACGGCCACTTTTGTGAGCCGTGGACGTAGGCAAACGCATAGGAACAGGGCGTGCGCGACTGGGAGAGGCTGCAACAGAAGACGTACCCGAGGCCAAACCCAAGTCAGCCTCCAGCCGGTGGCAGAGCCCAGCCGCAGACTGCCTAGAGTCACCAGAAGCACGGCTCTTGGCGGAGAACTTCTTGACTGAGGACTTCTTCTTTTTGAGCGCCGCAGGACCCGCCGGGGGAAGATCTTCAATGCCTGACAGGGAGGGAGAAGCGGGACGAGCAGGGAGGTTGGAACACACCGCTAAGAAAGGCGTGCCCTTGGCCCCACCAGCAGCCGCCTCCCCCCACCCAGATCCGGCGCCGAGCCCTGGACCCCCTTGCCGACCGGCGCGTTCTCCTTGAGCATGTCCTGATCTTCGGGTGAGAGGCCATCCCACTCCGACTGGGTCAACCGGGGATCAGACCCGTGCATGGAGTCATCGGGGAGCCGTCCCCCTCCTTGCTCTTGTCGCCATTGTCAGAGGCCGGAGGCGGGGGGAGGAGGAGGAGGCGACACCGGGCCTGAGGCCCCCTCCACCCGCACACGGAGCCGGAAGCCACCAGCCGCAGGGAAGACATCGAGGGAGCCATGAATGCACAAAGGGTCGACGCACCAAATCCGGAGCCGGGCCGGCCCCAGGATCGCCAAAGATTCTTGGTCAACTTCAATGGGTTTGCCAATAAGAACTCCGAAAGCCATTAGGAAAGCCGTGGTGCGCATGGTCGGAAGGACATCTTCTACCAGCACCCACACATCAGACAAGGAAGAGATAGTCTTGGATCCATTAGAGGCAGCTTTAACCGAGACCACGAGTTGATTCAGAGGCAGAGTGAAGCTAGAACAAGAAGATATCATCGAGAGGCTCTCTTTAGAGGGGAAAGTCGCTGCAAACTTGAACTCGGAGAGCTGGTGGATCTGCCAATCCCATCCGCCCTCATCCCATAACTTAAGCTCATCGAGAAGGATCTGAGGAGAGATGCATTTAGCCTGGACGGAGATAATGCCAACATTGGACAGGGAAGGGATGGGGGCAGCCTCAGGGATCTCCCTATCAAGAGCGAAGAAAGAGCATCCAGGAAGACCGGTGCCATAATGAACAAATGAAGGAGGCTTGACACGATTCTGACAGTCCACCGTAAGGTGACCATCTTCCCGGCAGATGAGGCAGAAGGGAGGGTTTTCACAACGCGATTGGAAGTGGCCAGGTCGATGACACGCAAAGCAGGTGAGGATGGGGTTGGAGACTTGAGATTGGGGAGGGATGCGACCATGAGGAGGAGGGAGGATGCCATCCCCAGCCACAGCAGTCCCAGAGCCGGAGCCCCGCCCCACCACGGGGCCGACGGGACACCGAGCCGGAGCCCCCGACGTGCCTCTGGGGAAGAAGCGGGACGGCCTGCCCCCAGCCTGAGCCCGCACCAGAGAGACGCCCTGGGGAGCAGCACCCAGCGAAGGGGGCGCCAGGGCGGGCCCCGACAAGCCCTCCCAACTGGTCGCCGCCACCTCCCAAGGATTGGCCGACGCCAAAGGAGCACCAGAAGCAGGGGGGAGGCGCCGACGGGCCCGACCCAGAAGCACGGGGAGACACGCCAACGGACTCCACCGCTGACCCCACCTCCGGAGCGATCGAGGCCTGAAGCTTCGCGTGAAGAGCCGCCTCATACTCCAAATCCGCGTCCACATCGCCAGATCCACCACGACCCCGCTTCTACCCGGAGACCGCCTCACTGGAGGATGCATGGGAGCGATCCATCGCCGCCGCCACAGCAAAGGGGAGGGAGAGGGGAGGAGGGGGAGCAGATCTGACGAAGCGCCAGATTGGGAAACGGTGGCGGAACAGATCTGAGGAGGAGGCAGGAAACCCTAGGAATGCGGGAGCCGCGCCTCTCCGCACCCATAAGTACCCTGACCGAGCCAGGCCCGAACCGGTACACGGCCTTATAGAAGGGGTGGGCTGGACCTGGGACGCCCGCAGCCCAGGGTCCACAGAAGGAAGGGGGGAATCAGAAAGAGACGCCAGGGCCAAGGCCGAAGTCGGCCCATCAGGCCTAGCAGCACCCACCGAGGCCCGCACCACAGGAGGGGGCACCAGCGCCGCCCCCGCAACCAGATCTAGGGTTGGGACCGGCGCCGGCGCCGCCGACGAGGAGAAGGACGAACTCGTAGGTGCGCCAGCAGCGAACCCACCGAAGAGGGCGAGGCCGACTCCGACACAGACCGCAGCGAATCCATACACGGGGACCAGCACGAAGCACGACACCGCCCGTGCGAGACGCGGCGCGACCCATCCGACTCCACGGAAGGACATACTGGACGCCCCCGCCCACCGGGCGCAAACTTGCGCTGGCGAGCGGCCGCCGCAGCCACAGGGGGGAGAACGCCGGGGATGAGCGAGATGGGGGAGAGGAAGCCTCAGAATCCGAACCGGAGCCATCTGAATCGAGAGCTCAAAACTTGTTAGCCCGAAGAGGGGCGATGCGGACAGGGCGAGGAGCCGAGGCCAGAGAGCAGGGGGTTGCGCGAGGTGTCGGAGCGGAGCCCGGAGGAGAGCGTGGAGGGGATGGGGAGGAGGAGGAAGCACGAGGCCGAGGCGCCGCCGGAGCTTCGCCAGTCACCGGGGACGCCGCGAGGGGGAGGGGAGAGGGAGGGAAGGGGAGAGCCATGTGCTTCTTGGGCACCTACCTCTCAAGTTCCTCCCCCCATTTCAATTTGCTTTGCAAGGGGAGAGTATATGAGTTATGAGTTATGAGTTTGGCAATCACTTAAGACAAGGTGGCATAGTTTCACAGTTGATGCCACCTGGAACATCATAGCGTAATGGTGTGTCCGAATGTCATAATCGCACCCTATTGGATATGGTGCGATCTATGATGTCTCTTACCGATCTACTGCCATGGTTTTGGGGTTATGCATTAGAGAAAACTACATTCACTTTAAATAGGGCACCATCTAAAGTCCGTGGAGATGACACCGTATGAACTATGGTTTGGCAAGAAACCTAAGTTGTCGTCTATTAAGGTTTGGGGCTGCGATGCCTATGTTGAAAGGCTTTATCCAGAAAAGCTCGAACCCAAAGCGGACAATTGTGTCTTCATAGAATACCCAAAGAAGACGTTTGGGTATACCTTCTATCTCAAATCTAAGGGCAAAGTGTTTGTCGCTAAGAACATGTCCTTTCTCAAGAAAGAGTTTCTCTCAAAAGAATTGAGTGGGAGGAAGATAGAACTTGATGAGGTTGTTGAACCTTTACTTCAACCAAAGAGTAGCGCAGCACAGAAAGATGTTTCTGTGGCACCTACGTCAGTTGAAGAGAAAGCTAATGATGATGATCATGGAGCTTCAGATCAAGTTACTATCGAACCTCGTAGGTCGACAAGGGTGCGTACAACTTCTAAGTGGTAACCCTGTCTTAAAGGTCATGTTGTCGGACAACGGTGAACCTACGAGCTATGGAGAAGCGATGGTGGGCCTGGATTCCAACAAATGGCTAGGAGCCATGAAATCCGAGAGAGGATCCATGTATGAGAACAAACTATGGACTTTGGTGGACTTGCCCGATGATCGGCAAGCCATTGAGAATAAATGGATCTTTAAGAAGAAGACAGACGTTGATGGTAAAGACACCATTTATGAAGCTCGACTTGTCTCAAAGAAGTTTCTGACAAGTTCAAGGAGTTGACTGCGATGAGACTCTCTCAATCATAGCGATGCTAAAGTCTGTTAGAATTATGTTAGCAGTTGCTGCATTTTCATTTACGAAATCAGGCAGATGGATGTCAAAACAAAGTTTCCTTGACGGTTTCCATGAGGAAAGGCTGTATGTGATACAACCAGAAGGTTTTGTCAATCCTAAGGATGCTAAAAGGTATCCAAACTCCAGCGATCCTTCTATGGACTGGAGTAAGCATCTTAGAGTTGGATCATACACTTTGGTGAGGTGATCAAAGCTTTTGGGTTTATACAAAGTTTGCAAGAAACTTGTATTTGCAAGAAAGTGAGTGAGAGCACTACAACATTTTTGATAAGTATATGTGGATGGCATATTGTTGATCGGAAATGATGTAGAATTTCTGGAAAGCATAAAGGGTTGTTTGAATGGAGTTTTTCAAAGGAAGACCTGGGTAAAACTGCTTACATATTGGGTATCAAGATCTATAGAGATAGATCAAGACGCCTGATAAGACTTTCATAGAGAACATACCTTGACATGATCTTGAAGGAGTTCAAAATGGATCAGTCAAAGAAGGAGTTCTTGCCTAAGCTGTAAGGTGTGAAGTTAAGGCTTGAAGCTCGACCACGACAGACGAAAGAGAAAGGATGAAGGTCGTCCCCTATGCCTTAGCCATAGGCTCTATACGATATGCCATGCCATGTACCGCACCTGATATGTGCTTTCCCACGTGTCTGTCAAGGGGGTACAAGAGTGATCCAGGAGTGGATCATTGGACAATGGTCAAAATTGTCCTTAGGAATAAGGAAATGTTTCTCGATTATGGAGGTGATAAAGAGTTCAACATAAAGGGTTACGTCGATGCAAGCTTTAACACCTATCCAGATGACTCTGAGTAGAAAACCAGATATGTATAGTGGAGCAACCATTTGGAATAACTCCAAGTGGAGCGTGGAAGCAGCATCTATAATATGACCTAGAGATTTGCGAAGTACATACGGATCTGGATGTTGCAGACCCGTTGACTAAACCTCTTCCAAGAGCAAAACATGATCAACACCAGAACTCTATGGGTGTTCGATTCATCACAATGTAACTAGATTATTGACTCTAGTGCAAGTCGGAGACTGTTGGAAATATGCCCTAGAGGCAATAATAAAATTTTTATTATTATATTTCCTTGTTCATGATAATTGTCTATTGTTCATGCTATAATTGTATTAACCGGAAACCATAATACATGTGTGAATACATAGACCACAACATGTCCCTAGTGAGCCTCTAGTTGACTAGCTCATTGATCAATAGATGGTTGTTGTTTCCTGACCATGGACATTGGATGTCGTTGATAACAGGATCACATCATTAGGAGAATGATGTGATGGACAAGACCCAATCCTAGGCATAGCACAAGATTGTGTAGTTCGTTTGCTAGAGCTTTTCTAATGTCAAGTATCATTTCCTTAGACCATGAGATTGTGTAACTCCCAGATGCCGTAGGAATGCCTTGGGTGTATCAAACGTCACAACATAACTAGGTGACTATAAAGGTGCACTACAGGTATCTCCGAAAGTGTCTGTTGGGTTGGCACGAATCGAGACTGGGATTTGTCACTCCGTATGACGGAGAGGTATCTCTAGGCCCACTCGGTAATGCATCATCATAATGAGCTTAGTGTGACTAAGGAGTTAGTCACGGGATCATGCGTTATGGAACGAGTAAAGAGACTTGCCAGTAACGAGATTGAACAAGGTATGGGGATACCGACGATCAAATCTCGGGCAAGTAACATACCGATGGACAAAGGGAATTGCATACGGGATCGATTAAATCCCTAACATCATGGTCCATTCGGTGAGATCTTCGTGGAACATGTGGGAGCCAATATGGGTATCCAGATCCCGCTATTGGTTATTGGCCGAAGAGGTGTCTTGGTCATGTCTGCATGGTTCCCGAACTCGTAGGGTCTACACACTTAAGGTTCGGTGATGCTAGAGTTGTTATGGGAAATTGTATGTGGTTACCGAAGGTTGTTAGGAGTCCCGGATGAGATCCCGGATGTCATGAGGAGTTCCGGAATGGTCCGGAGGTGAAGATTTATATATGTGAAGTCGAGTTTCTGTCGCCGAAATGGTTTCGGGGGTTATCGGTATTGTACCGGGACCACCAAAAGGTGTCTGGGTGTCCACCGGGTGGGGCCACCTACTCCGAAGGACTTAGTGGGCTGAATATAGGTGGGGAACAGCCCCTTAGTGGGCTGGTGTGGTCCCCAAGGGCCCAAGGTGCCTAGGGCTGGAAACCCTAGGGGGAGGGGGCGCCTCCCACCTGCTTGGGGGGCAAGGCTCCCCCTCCTGGCCGTCGCCACCCCCGATCTAGATGGATCTAGGGGGCCGGCCCCCTCTCCCCTTCCCCCTATAAATATAGGGGGTGGGAGGGCAGCGACACCCCTTCCCCTGGCGCAGCCCTCCCCCTCTCCAATACTTCCTCCTCGTCCTTAGTGCTTGGCGAAGCCCTGCCGGAGAACCACGAGCTCCACCACCACCACGCCGTCGTGCTGCCGAAGTTCTCCCTCAACTTCTTCTTTCCCCTTGCTGGATCAAGAAGAAGGAGACATCCCAGGGCTGTACGTGTGTTGAATGCGGAGGCGTCGTACGTTCGGCGCTTGGATCGGATCTTTCATGATTTATAACGCCGCGATTACAACTCCATCAACCGCATTCTTGTAACGCTTCCGCTTAGCGATCTTCAAGGGTATGAATATGCACTCCCCCCCTCTCATTGCTAGCATCTCCTAGATTGATCTTGGTGACACATAGGATTTTTTTTTGAATAATTATTACTACATTCCCCAACACGATGTTGGTTATTGACCGGAGAGGAGTCTCGGTCATGTCTACATACTTCTCGAACCCGTAGGGTCCGCACACTTAAAGTTCGATGATGATTTAGTATTATATGAGTTATGTGTTTTTGTGATCAAATGTTGTTTAGAGTCCCGTATGAGATCACTTACATGACGAGGAGTCTCAAAATGGTCGAGGGGTAAAGATGATATATAGGATGATAGTATTCAGACACCGGAAGTGTTTTAGATAGTATCGAGTATTTATCAGAGTACCGGGGGGGAGGGGGGGTTACCAGAACCCCCGGGGGGAAGATATGGGCCATAAGAGGGGAGCACACCAGCCCACAAGGGTTGGCGCCCCCTTAGGCAGAAGGCCGAATTGCAGAAGGAACAATGGGGGTTTGCCGCCCCTTTCCTTTCTCTCTTCCCCTTCCCTTTTCTCTCCGATGAAATATGGTAAGGGGGGGGGCGAATTGGGAGAGGACCCCAAGTAGGATTCCTCCTACTTGGGGCGCCCCATGGCTGCTCCCCTCCCCCTCCCACCTATATATACATGGGGAGGGGGTGCCTAGAACACACAACAACAATCGTTAGCCGTGTGCGGCGCCCCCATCCACAGTTTACGCCTCCGGTCGTATCTTCGTAGTGCTTAGGCAAAGCCCTGCACGGATCACTTCACCATCACCATCACCACGCCGTCGTGCTGATGGAACTCATCTACTTCCTCAACACCTTGCTGGATCAAGAGGGCGAGGGACGTCATCGCGCTGAACGTGTGCAGAACTCGGAGGTGCCGTACGTTCGGTACTTGATTGATCATAGCTAGAAGAAGTTCGATTACATCAACCACGTTGTCAAATGCTTCCGCTTTCAGTCTATGAGGGTACGTGGACACACTTTCCCCCCTTGTTGCTATGCATATCCTAGATAGATCTTGCGTGAGCGTATGAATTTTTTTGAAATTGCATGCTACGTTTCCCAACAGTGGCATCCGAGCCAGGTCTATGCGTAGATGATATGCACGAGTAGAACACAAAGAGTTGTGGGCGGTGATAGTCATACTACTTACCACCAACGTCTTATTTTGATTCGGTGATATTGTGAGATGAAGCGGCCCGGACCAACCTTACATGTCCACGCACATAAGACCGGTTCCACCAACAAACATGCAACTAGTTTTGCATAAAGGTGGCTGGAGGGTGTCTGTTTCTCCTACTTTAGTTGAATCGAATTTGACTGCGGCCGGTGCTTGAAGAAGGTTAAACAACAAACTTGACGGAACACCGTTGTGATTTTGATGCTTAGGTAAGAACGCTTCTTACTAGAAGCCCGTAGCAGCCACGTAAAACTTGCAACAATAAAGTAGAGGATGTCTAACTTGTTTTTGTAGGGCATGTTGTGATGTGATATATGTTATTGTATGAGATGATCATGTTTTGTAAAAGTTATCGGCAACCGGCAGGAGCCTTATGGTTGTCTCTTTATTTTATGAAATGCGAACACCATGTAATTGCTTTACTTTATAACTATGCGTTAGCGATAGTTGTAGAAGCAATAGTTGGCGAGACAACTGAGGGAGTCCTGGGCTAAGGGGTCCTCGGGCGTCCGACCTGTTGGACATGGGCCAGACTAATGGGCTGTGAAGATACAAGATGGAAGACTCTCTCCTGTGTCCGGATGGGACTCTCCTTGGCGTGGAAGGCAAGCTTGGCAACCAGATATGAAGATTCCCTTTCTTTGTAACCAACATTGTACAACCCTAGCCCCCTCCGGTGTCTATATAAACCGGAGGGCTTAGTCCGGAAAAAGACACAGTCATAAAGGCTAGACTTTTAGGGTTTTAGCCATCACGATCTCGTGGTAAATCAACTCTTGTAATACTCATATTCATCAAGATCAATCAAGTAGGAAATAGGGTATTACCTCCATAGAGACGGCCCGAACCTGGGTAAACATTGTGTCCCCCATCTCCTGTTACCATCGACCTTAGACGCACAGTTCGGGACCCCCTACCCGAGATCCGCCGGTTGTGACACCGACATTGGTGCTTTCATTGAGAGTTCCACTATGCCATCCTCAAAAGATTTGTTGGATCCTTCAATTATCTACAACAATGTTGTCCAAGGAGAGGTCTTCCTCCCCAGACAGATCTTTGTGTTCGGCGGCATCGCACTGTGGGCCGACTCGCTTGGCCATCTAGAGTAGATCGACAGCTACGCCCCTGGCCATCAGGTCAGATTTGGGAGCTTGAACTACGTCGCGGATATCCGTGGAGACTTGATCTTCGACGGCTTTGAGACCACGGCAGCCGCTCCCTGTCCCTAGGATGAACATGACTTAAATCTGTCATCAGACCATGCTCAGGAAATTGCACTTGTAACTACTCCAGCCTTAGATCCGGAGCAGATCGCGCCATCCGAGGATGGGAAGCTCAACCCCGCCACGGAAGCTGCAGATTCCACGGCGTTGGAGCCTCACACAGACCTAATCTCGGGTGATATCTGTGTTTCCGGAACCTCGGGCTCGTCTCCGGCCATAAGTTCTGAACCATGTGTGTCCGTGCACAGCGAGCTGGATGAGTCATCAATCGTCGAATTCAGTGCCGAGGACATCTTCTAGCACTTGCCTTTAGGCGACATGTTAAACTCATTAAAAATATATCCTTAGCGGAGGGCTCATAGCCGAATTATATCCAGTTCGAACAGGAGGCTGATGATGGGGAATTTTGCTTCCCACCCGCCACCCACTACATAGCCACTGTCGAGGACTTAACCGACATGCTCGATTATGACTCTGAAGACATAGACGGTATGGACGATGATGCAGATGAAGAGCATGGCCAAAACTCTCCGTTCATCGGACGCTGGACGGCCACGTCTTCGTATGATGTATACATGGTGGATACACCTAAAGAGAATAACGGCGAGGACAAGGAAAATCCAGTTGAGGATGAGCCTCCTAAGACACAACCAAAGCGCCAGCGTGAGCGGTGCCGCTCTAAATCCCGCTGCAGCAAGGACAGCAACACCGGCACAAGAGATGATAACACTCCGGACGGTGCCGAAGACAGAGAAGATCCCGATGAACAAACGGCCGAACAGGACGATCGGGAAGATGGGCAAGTTAGCCCTGATGAACAAGCCATAAACGATGACTCGGAGGGCAACACTTATCTTCCACCCTCCGAGGATGAGGTGAGCCTTGGCAATGAGGATTTTATCGTGCCTGAGGAACCTCTCGAGCAGGAGCGCTTTAAGCGCCGGCTAATAGCCACTACAAGGAGACTGAAAAAGAAGCAACAACAGCTTCAAGCTGATCAAGATCTACTCAACGGTAGATGGACTGATGTCCTAGCAGTCGAAAAATACGGCCTTAAGCACCCAGCCAAAAGTTACCCAAAGCGCAAATTGCTACCTCAGTTCGATGACGAGGCACTGGAGCCCGTACCATCATCGCGCAATGCGGCTGACCGACTACCACGCGGTCGAGATAAAGCGACAACTCAAGCCAAACACCAAACCGCCCTACCTCGCCGTAAAGGCAGGGATAAAATAGCTCGAGGTTATACATATGACCTTCGGAAGGACCTGGACAGTAGAGCAGGACATACCAGATCGATCTACGGATCGCGAGGACATGCCCCGACACATGATGACGGCTATCTATTCGGACATGACAAGCCTAGTCACGCCCAGGCCGAAAACCGCAGACGGACTCCATCGGAGCTACGTCGTCATGTGGCACGATATAGAGGCGCCACACACCCTCTTTGCTTCACTGACGAAGTAATGGATCATGAATTCCCAGAAGGGTTTAAACCCGTAAATATTGAATCATACGATGGAACAACTGATACCGCGGTTTGGATCGAGGATTTTATTCTCCATATCCATATGGCCCGCGGAGATGACCTTCACGCCATCAAATACCTCACACTCAAACTCAAAGGGTCAGCTCAGCACTGGTTAAATAGTCTGCCAAAAAATTCTATTGGCAGCTGGGAGGACTTGGAAGAAGCCTTCCTTGGCAACTTCCAAGGTACATATGTCCGGCCACCAGATGCCGATGACTTAAGTCACATAGTTCAACAGCCTGGAGAGTCAGCCAGGAAATTC
Source organism: Triticum aestivum (assembly GCF_018294505.1). NCBI lineage: Eukaryota > Viridiplantae > Streptophyta > Magnoliopsida > Poales > Poaceae > Triticum > Triticum aestivum. The sequence continues at coordinate 458,223,067 of NC_057813.1, read as the reverse complement.
TGGACTAGGTTCCTAACGAAAAACAACCAGATCATCAACTGTCCGGATGCCGAAGCCCTAGCGGTCTTTAAACATAGCATCTGTGACGAATGGCTCGCCCGCCACCTCGGCCAGGAAAAGCCGAAGTCCATGGCAGCACTCACGGCACTCATGGCCTGCTTTTGTGCGGGTGAGGATAGTTGGCTGGCCCGTAGCAAAAACACAACAAGTGAAACGGGCACCTCCAAGGTAAAAAATAGCAACGGCAAGCTCCGACACAGCAGACACAAACGCCGAAGCAATGGTGACAACACCGATGACATGACAGTCAACGCCGGATTTAGTAGCTCCAAGTCCGGTCAGCGGAAGAAGCCATACAAAAGAAACAACTCGGGGCAATCTAGCTTGGACCGCATACTCGACCGTCCGTGCCAGATCCATGGCACCCCAGACAAACCAGCCAATCATACCAATAGAGATTGTTGGGTTTTCAAATAGGCCGGCAAGTTAAACACCGAGAACAAGGAAAAGGGATCGCAAAGCAAGGACGATGACGAGGATCCCTGGCAACCGAACACAGGGGGACAGAAGAAGTTTCCCCCTCAGGTCAAAACAATGAACATGATATATGCTACACACATCCGTCTATGCGATAGAGCCAGTCGCCCCAAAGTTCAATCCATGGCCGTCATGCCCAATCACTTTTGATCATCGGGATCATCCGACCAGTATCCTTCATGGCGGTTTAGCCGCACTAGTCCTCGACCCAATCATTGATGGATTCCACCTGATGCGAGTCCTCATGGATGGTGGCAGCAGCCTCAATTTGCTCTATCAGGATACAGTGTGCAAAATGGGCATTCATCCATCATGGATCAAGACCACAAAGGCCACCTTTAAAGGAGTCATACCAGGTGTAGAGGCCTGCTGTACGGGCTCAATCGCACTAGAGATTGTCTTCGGATCTCCGGACAACTTCCGAAGTGAAGAGTTAATCTCCGATATCGTCCCCTTTCGCAACGGCTATCATGCACTACTTGGACGAACCGCATTCGCTCGATTCGATGCGGTGCCACATTATGCTTATCTCAAGCTCAAGATGCTCGGACCACGCGGCGTCATAACAGTTAATGGAAACACGGAACGCTCCCTCCGCACCGAGGAGCACACCGCTGCCTTAGCAGCAGAAGTACACAGCGGCCTTCTCAAGCAGAACCTCAATTTAGCGGCCGAACTCCCAGACACTGTCAAGAGAGTCTGGACCATTCTATAGCAGGACAACTCGGCTTGTCGAGAGCTCGATTAGCAATTTGTCCTCCGTCCCAGTCTCGATTAAGTGGCGGCATTCGCACTGCGCGTACATAACTACGCACTGAAAATACCATGGGCGTAGACGGAGGCATACCTACCTTGTGATCCACAATATGGCTTCACCGCTCCCAGACACATATACTTTCAGTGTTCCCTCTTTTCTCCTTTTCAGGTTTCTTTTCCACATGCCTCCTCTGACGGCCTGACCAGCGGTCCTTTCGAAGGATAAATACACCAAGATGGCAAGAAGCGTAGACGTACAGGGGAATTTCTAGGTGGTTTCTTTAACAATCACTCTACCTGTTTTCAGGACCCGCACGCAGCTCTCCCTTGGTTGTGGCATGTTAAATAGCATGTTGCTTATCGCATTATTTTTATCAATGCGATTTGACGTATTAATCAAATTATAATGGAAACAGTTTGCGGCCCAAATTTTAGGGCCCCAGCTTATTGATAACCCACAAGTATAGGGGATCGCAACAGTTTTCGAGGGTAGAGTATTCAACCCAAATTTGTTGATTCGACACAAGGGGAGCCAAAGAATATACTCAAGTATTAGCAGCTGAGTTGTCAATTCAACCACACCTGGAAACTTAGTATCTGCAGCAAAGTGTTTAGTGGCAAAGTAATATGATAGTAGTGGTAACGTTAACAAAAGTAAAGACAGCAAAAGTAATGTTTTTGGTATTTTGTAGTGATTGTAACAGTAGCAACGGAAAAGTAAATAAGCGAGAACCAGTATATGGAAAACTCGTAGGCACCGGATTAGCGACGGATAATTATGCCGGATGTGGTTCATCATGTAGCAGTCATAACATAGGGTGACACAGAACTAGCTCCAGTTTATCAATGTAATGTAGGCATGTATTCCGTATATAGTCATACGTGCTTATGGAAAAGAACTTGCATGACATCTTTTGTCCTACCCTCCCGTGGCAGCGGGGTCCTATTGGAAACTAAGGGATATTAAGGCCTCCTTTTAATAGAGAACTGGAACAAAGCATTAGCACATAGTGAATACATGAACTCCTCAAACTATGGTCATCACCGGGAGTGGTCCCGATTATTGTCACTTCGGGGTTGCCGGATCATAACACATAGTAGGTGACTATAGACTTGCAAGATAGGATCTAGAACGCACATATATTCATGAAAACATAATAGGTTCAGATCTGAAATCATGGCACTTGGGCCCTAGTGACAAGCATTAAGCATAGAAAAGTCATAGCAACATCAATCTCAGAACATAATGGATACTAGGGATCAAACCCTAACAAAACTAACTCGATTACATGATAAATCTCATCCAACCCATCACCGTCCAGCAAGCCTACGATGCAATTACTCACGCACGGCGGTGAGCATCATGAAATTGGTGATGGAGGATGGTTGATGATGACGACGGCGACGAATCCCCTCTCCGGAGCCCCGAACGAACTCCAGATCAGCCCTCCTGAGAGGGATTAGGGCTTGGTGGCGGCTCCGTATCGTAAAACGCGATGATTTCTTCTCTCTGAATTTTTTCTCCCCGAAAGCCAATATATGGAGTTGGAGTTGGCGTCGGAGGGCCACCAGGGGGCCCACAAGGTAGGGGGCGCTTCCAGGAGGGGGCGCCCCCACCCTCGTGAGCAGGGTGTGGGCCCCCTGGTCTTCATCTTTTGTGAGGATTTTTCTTTATTTTTTCTAAGGTGTTCTGTGGAGTTTCAGGACATTCCGAGAATCTTTATTTTCTGTACAAAAAACAACACCATGGTAGTTCTGCTGAAAACAGCGTCAGTCCGGGTTAGTTCCATTCAAATCATACAAGTTAGAGTCCAAAACAAGGGCAAAAGTGTTTGGAAAAGTAGATATGACGGAGACGTATCAACTCCCCCAAGCTTAAACCCTTGCTTGTCCTCAAGCAATTCAGTTGACAAACTGAAAGAGAAAAAGAAAATTTTTTACAAACTCTGTTTACTCTTGTTGTTGTAAACATGAAAAGCCAGCATTCAAGTTTCAGCAATTATTATGAACTAACCATACTCACAATGACACGTAGGTCTCATAATCACTCGTATCAATAGCATAATCAGCTAGCGAGCTATAATAGCAAAACTCGGGTGACAACACTTTCTCAAAATAATCATAACATGATATAACAAAATGGTATCTCGCTAGCCCTTTCTGAGACCGCAAAACATAAATGCAGAGCACCTTTAAAGATCAAGGACTGACTAAACATTGTAATTCATGGTAAAAGAGATCCAGTCAAGTCATACCCAATATAAACCAATAATAATGAATGCAAACGACAGTGTGCTCTCCAGCAGGTGCTTTTTAATAAGAAGGGTGATGACTCAACATAAAAGTAAATGGATAGGCCCTTCGCAGAGGGAAGCAGGGATTTGTAGAGGTGCCAGAGCTCGGTTTTGAAATAGAGATAAATTATATTTTGAGCGGCATACTTTCATTGTCAACATAACAACTAAAAGACGACGATATCTTCCATGCTAAACAGATTATAGGCGGTTCCCAAACAGAATGGTAAAGTTTATACTCCCCTTCCTCCACAATCATCAATCCATGGCTTGCTCGAAACAACGAGTGCCTCCAACATTCAACGGGTCCCAAGGGGAGTTTTGTTTGTAGTTATTTTGATTTAGTTTGCACAAAGCATGGGACTGGGCATCCCGGATACTAGCCATTTTCTCGTGAATGAGGAGCGGAGTCCACTCCTCTTGAGAATAACCCGCCTAACACGGAAGATAAGGGCAGCTCTAGTTGACATATGAGCTATTCGAGCATGCAAAACAGAATGTTTATTTGAAGGTTTAGTGTTTGGCACATACAAATTTACTTGGAACGGCAGGTAAATACCGCATATAGGTAGGTATAGTGGACTCATGTGGAATAACTTTGGGGTTTAAGGAGTTTGGATGCACAAGCAGTATTCCCGCTTAGTACAGGTGAAGGCTAGCAAAAGACTGGGAAGCGACCAACTGAGAGAGCGATATCAGTCGTAAACATGCATTAAAATTAATTCACACCGAGTACAAGCATGAGTAGGATATAATCCACCATGAACATAAATATCATGAAGGCTATGTTGATTGGATTCAACTACATGCGTGAACATGTGCCAAGTCGAGTCACTCAATTCATTTAAAGGAGGATACCATCCCATCATACCACATCGTAATCATTCTAATAGCATGTTGGCACGCAAGGTAAACCATTATAACACATAGCTAATCAAGCATGGCACAAGCGACTATAATCTCTAAATGTCATTGCAAATATGTTTACTTCATAATAGCTGAATCAAGAACGATGAATCATCATATTTACAAAAACAAGAGAGGTCGAGTTCATACTAGCTTTTCTCATCCCAATAAGTCCATCATATATCATCATTATTGCCTTTCACTTGCACGACCGAACGGTGTGTATAATAATAAGAGTACACGTGCATTGGACTAAGTTGGAATCTGCAAGCATTCAACTCAAGAGAGAAGACAAGTAATATGGGCTCTAAGTTTAAATAATCAATCATGCATATAAGAGCCACTAAGCATTTTCAATAAGGTCTTCTCAACCCCCAAAAGAAAGAAAAGAAAAGAAAAACTATTTACACGGGAAGGCTCCCAACAAGTAAAAGAAGAACGGGAAATATTTTTGGGTTTTCGTTTTAATTCTACTACAAGCATGGAAAGTAAACTAACTAATTTTTTGGTTTTTTCTTAAGGTTTATCAAACACACAAGAAGAAAGCAGAAAAAGAAATTTAAACTAGCATGGATATTACAGTGAAAGAGTATGAGCATCGACATCTAGCAATGAGTGTGTGTGTGAACATGAATGTAATGTCGGTGGGGAATACGTACTCCCCCAAGCTTAGGGTTTCAGCCTAAGTTGGTCTATTGCCAGGGATGGCCTGGTGGATACCCGTAGGTGTAGCTGGGGTCATAGTGTGACGAAGAAGACTCTGACTGCCATTGGCTGGCAGCCTCCTCTGGATCCCAAGAATAAACAGATAGTCGTGGAGGCTCATCTTGTGGCTCCGGCTCCGGGGCAGGTGCAGGATTCCGATAGGCTTGAACAGCCGACCACGGAACGATGTGAGGTTCTGCAAACAAGTTAAACAAGGAAGGAGCAGGCAAAGTAATAGTCTCAGGGTGATGTTTATCAAAGTACAATTTATATTTGAGATCCCCATCGCGACTCTTAACAAGAAAATCATGCGCTATCATACTATTATAATCTAAATAAACACGGGGCAGCGTTGTTTCTTCTTCCTCCTCATGCCTAATAGGTATTTCAAAATGTTCAGCTAGGCATGAAGCATAAATGCCTCCAAAGATGGGGCCCTTAGTGTGGTTCAAACTTAATCGTCTAGCAACAATTCCACCCATGCTAACAGAGTTATTGCGGTATAAACCATGGAGCAAAATAATAATATCAGGAATACTAAGGTTCCCACAGTCCCGCGTCCAATAAAGCAACGACTAGCAAATAAGGCAAAGTAGCGTAAAACAGGATAATGTATGCTACTGATCCTCGCGTCAGAAACCTTCCTGGTTTCTCCCACCGTGATAGTGTTAATAAAAGCCTCTACTTCGTTATGGTGGGGTTAATCTAAGGTGCCCTCAAAGGGTATTCTGCAAACCTCGCAGAATTCAGCTAATGTCATCTCTTTAACAATGTCATATAAATGAAACTCTACTGTTGGAGGTGATTTCTTAGGGAAAAAGTAGAAGTTTTGCACAAAAGTATTTGTCAGTAAGAGATACTGATGACATTGGTCGTGGAGGAAGTTGGTGAGGCCGGCGTTCTCAATCAATAAATAGAAATCCTCATAAATCCTGACTCTCCTCAAGAAGTCATCGGAGGGCCATTCACACGGCCAGGCCTCCGTGGTGCGGGGCAAATTAAATTTGGGCTTCTCCTCTTCTTCCTTTTGTTTTTCCTTAGAGCTTCGGCTCGACGAGCCTCTCAAAAGTCTCTTCATTATTTCTGAAACAATCTAAAATTTTTAGTAACTTCAAATAAAAGTGAACCAACTTCAATAAGATTGATAGTAACAACTCCCACAAGTGCCTAGAGCATATATAAAGCATTGGAACTACTTGGAACCATATAAATTTGACATGCAAGCTCAAGAACATGGTCACCTATGCAGCACAAATTTGCTAAGAATAAAGCACTAGAACAAAAACTAATTGGACCAATGGAGGAGTCACATACCAAGGAACAATCTCCCCAAGCAGTTTTGCGAGAGGTGCTTTGAGCAAGGAGATCGAAAATCACAGCAACGGGGGCTGGATCTCGTGCTTGAGTTGGTTTTTCGTGTTTGTGTGAGGCAGAGGAAGAAGATGGGTGCAGGAATAAGTGGAGGAGGGCCACCGTGGGCCCACGAGGCAGGGGGGCACGCCCAGGGGGGTAGGGCGCGCCCTCCACCCTCGTGGCCAGGTGGCAGCTCCCCCTGTGGTAATTTTTGCACAGTAAATTCTCAAATATTCCCGAAAAAATCATATTAAATTGGCATGGCATTCTGAAGACTTTTATTTTCGGGGTATTTTTATATTGCACGGATAAGTCAGGAAACAGACAGAAAAATATTATTTTACTTTATTTCTACTAAATAACAGAAAATAAAGAGGGTACAGAAGGTTGTGCTTCTAGTTTCATCCATCTCGTGATCATCAAAATGAACCCACTAACAAGGTTGATCAAGTCTTGTTAACAAACTCATTCTGAATAATCCCGGAACCGGAGAAATTTTGAATGACACTAAGTTACCTCAACGGGGATATGAAAATCCCCAACAATAAGAATATCATACCTTTTCTTGACAGTAGGGAGAGGAAATTCAAAACCTCCAAATATAATCGATGGAACTTTTCCAATAGAGTTGATACTATAAACTTGAGGTTGTTTCCTCGGAAAGTGTACCGTATGCTCATTGCCATTAACATGAAAAGTGACATTGCCTTTGGTGCAATCAATAACAGCCCCTGCAGTGTTAAGGAAAGGTCTTCCAAGAATAATAAACATGCTATCATCCTCGGGAATATCAAGAATAACAAAGTCTGTTAAAATAGTAACGTTTGCAACCACAACAGGCACATCCTCACAAATATCGACGGGTATAGCAGTTGATTTATCAGCCATTTGCAAAGATATTTCAGTAGGTGTCAACTTATTCAAGTCAAGTCTACGATATAAAGAGAGAGGCATGACACTAACACCGGCTCCAAGATCACATAAAGCAGTTTTAACATAATTTCTTTTAATGGAGCATGGTATAGTAGGCACTCCGGGATCTCCAAGTTTCTTTGGTATTCCACCCTTAAAAGTATAATTAGCAAGCATGGTGGAGATTTCAGCTTCAGGTATCTTTCTTTTATTAGTAATAATATCTTTCATATACTTAGCATAAGGATTTGTTTTGAGCATATCAGTTAATCGCATACGCAAAAAGATGGGTCTAATCATTTCAGCAAAGCGCTCAAAATCCTCATCATCCTTTTTCTTGGATGATTTAGGAGGAAAAGGCATGGGTTTTTGAACCCATGGTTCCCTTTCTTACCATGTTTCCTAGCAACAAAATCTCTTTTATCATAACGTTGATTATTTGATTGTGGGTTATCAAGATCAATAGCAGGTTCAACTTCTACATCATTATCGTTACTAGGTTGAGCATCAACATGAACATTATCATTAATATTATCACTAGGTTCATGTTCATCACCTGATTGTGTTTCAGCATCAGAAATAGAGATATCATTCGGATTCTCAGGTGACTCAGCAATAGGTTCACTAGAAGTTTGCAAAGTCCTATCATTTTTCTTTTACTTCCTTTTAAAAGAACTAGGTACATCGATATTGTTTCTCTGAGAATCTTGCTCGATTTTCTTAGGGTGGCCTTCAGGATACAAAGGTTCCTGAGTCATTCTACAGGTTCTAGTAGCCACTCTAACAGCATAATCATTTTTCTTACTATTCATTTCATCAAGCACTTCTTTCTGAGCTTTAAGCCATTGTTCTACTTGAGTGGTAACCATAGAAGCATGTTTGCTAACAAGTTTAAGTTCACCTCTAATATCAGCCATATAATCACCCAAGCGTTTAATCATAAAGGTATTCTGTTTTAGTTGTCTACCAAAATAAGCATTAAAATCATCTTGCTTAAACATAAAGTCACCAAACTCATCCAAACACTGACTAGCAATTTTAGTAGGAGGGACTTCAGCTTTATCATATCTATAGAGAGAATTTACCTTTACTACCTGTGTCGGGATATCGGGAGGTTCTTCAGTAAATAAGTAATTGAGATCATATACTTCTTCAACAGGCGGTAAATTAAGACCATGTATTTCTTCAATAGGAGGTAAATTCTTAACATCTTCAGCTTTAATACCTTTTTCTTTCATAGATTTCTTTGCCTCTTGCATATCTTCGGGACTGAGAAATAGAACACCTCTCTTCTTCGGAGTTGGTTTAGGAATAGGCTCAATAATTGGTTCTATAACTGGCTCAAGAGGTAGCTCGGGAGGTTCCCAATTATTTTCATTAGCCAACATATTATTCAATAGAATTTCAGCGTCATCCGGTGTTCTTTCCCTGAAAAGAGAACCAGCACAACTATCCAGGTAATCTCTGGAAGCATCAGTTAGTCCATTATAAAAGATATCAAATATTTCAGGTTTCTTAAGAGGATGATCAGGCAAAGCATTAAGTAACTTGAGAAGCCTCCCCCAAGCTTGTGGGAGACTCTCTTCTTCAATTTGCACAAAATTGTATATCTCCCTCAAAGCAGCTTGTTTCTTATGAGCAGGGAAATATTTAGCAAAGAAGTAATAAATCATATCCTGGGGACTTTGCACACAACCAGGATCAAGAGAGTTATACCATATCTTAGCATCACCCTTTAATGAGAACGGAAATATCTTAAGTAAATAAAGGTAGCGCGATCTCTCATTATTAGTAAATAGGGCAGCTATATCATTTAACTTGGTAAGATGTGCCACAACAGTTTCAGATTCAAAGCCATAAAAAGGATCAGATTCAACCAAAGTAATTATATCTGGATCAACAGAAAAATCATAATAGTCCTGATCAGGAACACAGATAGGTGAAGTAGCAAAAGCAGGGTCGGGTCTCATTCTACCTCTAAAAGATTCTTTACTCCATTTAACTAGCAACCTCTTAAGTTCCTGTCTATCCTGGCAAGCAAGAATAGCTTCAGAAGATTCAGCATCAAAAAGATAACCCTCAGGAATAGCAGGCATAGGTTCATCATCACTAACATCATCGTGTCCAGGTTCAATAATTTCTCTTTCTCTAGACCTAGCAATTTGCTCATCAAGATATTCACCAAGTGGCACAGTAGTATCAAGCATAGAAGTAGTTTCATCATAAGTATCGTGCATAGCAGACGTGACATCATCAATAACATGCGACATATCAGAATCAATAGCAGTAGTAGGTTTAGGTGTCGCAAACTTACTCATAACAGAAGGAGAATGTAGTGCAAGGCTAGATGGCAGTCCCTTACCTCCCCTCGTAGTTGAGGGCAAAATAGTAGTTCGATCATCTTTGAAGTTCTTCATAGTGTCCAGCAGATATAAATCCCAAGTGACTCAACGAATAGAGCTATGCTCCCCGGCAACGGCGCCAGAAAATAGTCTTGATAACCCACAAGTATAGGGGATTGCAACAGTTTTCGAGGGTAGAGTATTCAACCCAAATTTGTTGATTCGACACAAGGGGAGCCAAAGAATATTCTCAAGTATTAGCAGCTGAGTTGTCAATTCAACCACACTTGGAAACTTAGTATCTGCAGCAAAGTGTTTAGTGGCAAAGTAATATGATAGTAGTGGTAATGGTAACAAAAGTAAAGATAGCAAAAGTAATGTTTTTGGTATTTTGTAGTGATTGTAACAGTAGCAATGGAAAAGTAAATAAGTGAGAACCAGTATATGGAAAACTCGTAGGCACCGGATTAGCGATGGATTATGCCGGATGTGGTTCATCATGTAGCAGTCATAACATAGGGTGACACAGAACTAACTCCAGTTCATCAATGTAATGTAGGCATGTATTCCGTATATAGTCATACGTGCTTATGGAAAAGAACTTCCATGCCATCTTTTGTCCTACCCTCCCGTGGCAGCGGGGTCCTATTGGAAACTAAGGGATATTAAGGCCTCCTTTTAATAGAGAACCGGAACAAAGCATTAGCACATAGTGAATACATGAACTCCTCAAACTATGGTCATCACCGAGAGTGGTCCCAATTATTGTCACTTCGGGGTTGCTGGATCATAACACATAGTAGGTGACTATAGACTTGCAAGATAGGATCTAGAACACACATATATTCATGAAAACATAATAGGTTCAGATCTGAAATCATGGCACTCGGGCCCTAGTGTCAAGCATTAAGCATAGAAAAGTCATAGCAACATCAATCTCAGAACATAATGGATACTAGGGATCAAACCCTAACAAAACTAACTCGATTACGTGATAAATCTCGTCCAACCCATCACCGTCCAGCAAGCCTATGATGCAATTACTCATGCACGGCGGTGAGCATCATGAAATTGGTGATGGAAGATGGTTGATGATGACGACGGCGATGAATCCCCCTCTCCGGAGCCCCGAACGGACTCCAAATCAGCCCTCTTGAGAGGGATTAGGGCTTGGCGGCGGCTGCGTATCGTAAAACACGATGATTTCTTCTCTCTGATTTTTTTCTCCCCGAAAGCCAATATATGGAGTTGGAGTTGGCGTCGGAGGGCCACCAGGGGGCCCACGAGGTAGGGGGCGCACCCAGGGGGCGCCCCCACCCTCGTGAGCAGGGTGTGGGCCCCCTGGTCTTCATCTTTTGCGACGTGCCCCCACCCTCGTGGGCAGGGTGTGGGCCCCCTGGTCTTCATCTTTTGCGAGGATTTTTCTTTATTTTTTCTAAGGTGTTCCGTGGAGTTTCAGGACATTCCGAGAATCTTTATTTTCTACACAAAAAACAACACCATGGCAGTTCTGCTGAAAACAGCGTCAGTCCGGTTTAGTTCCATTCAAATCATACAAGTTAGATTCCAAAACAAGGGCAAAAGTGTTTGGAAAAGTAGATACGATGGAGACGTATCACTTATTACCTTCGCTCCCTTTTTTTTCCTTTTTCTGTTGATAACCTTATCAGATAGCACCCGTACACTTTGGTACGTTTCACATTTGCCAGGGGCTTCATAGCGCCCCACACTACGGCAACAAAGTCCAAACACTTTTTATAGTATAGTTCGGCACCCCGAATTTAGCACTATATGCATTGGCTCAGAATCATGTCTTTGGTTAATAGTTGGGTTGCTTGGCTCCTGTGCTTGCTACCTTACGTCCCGCTATATCGGCTAAGGTAGTAAAGGGAGAACTACTGGGATTGTGCTCTGGTTTACCCAAAGGAGCACCTTAGTTGAGAATGCCAAAAATTGACTGTCATGATGCGGCGAGAGTCGGTCAGCTCTTCGGAGTTCTCAAATTGTTAGAGATTTTTCCGCATTATGCGAGGGATCGGTACTTACCCGATTAGGTGCTTTCAGCATCCTAGTTCAGAAACTAGGGGCTGCGCCTACAATTTTTATTGTCAAACTCCTATGGCTATGTGAGGGTGTTCAAGCTGAATAGTCTGGTTGCCTGGTTCGTTGCACTAAACACCTCCTTCAAGGACCAAACAATTGGATCAAGAGTGTTTAGATTACATCTTGAACACCCCCGTACTACCTACATGGGGCCAGAAGCCTATGACTGGCCAACTCAGATTTCATACAATACACCCGCACAGGAGGTGAATTTTTTTCTAAAACAAATATTATTACATAACAACTTTGTTTCATCATACAAGGCAGAGACAACATGAATGTATTCATTCAAAGATAATGTCTTCCGCACATTGTGTCACCACAATGCGAGACCCCTCCAGGACATCTTCAAAATATTGCTCGGGTGTGCGGTGCTCCTTGCCCTCAGGCGGCCCCTCGGTCACTAGCTTGACAGCGTCCATCTTCGCCCACCACACCTTGACATGGGCGAAGGCCATGCACGCGCCCTCGATGCAGACTGACTGCTTGACGATGTCCAGCCGAGGATAGGCATTCACTAGCCACTTCACGATGCCGAAGTAGCTGTTGGGTATAGCTTCAGCAAGCCACAACCGGATTATCAAATCCTTCATGGCCAGTTCGGCCACCCTGTGCAGCTCGACCAACTGTTTTAGCTGATCGCTGAAGGACACCGGATGTTCTGGCGCAAGATATTGCGACCAGAACAACTTCTCGGTTGAGCTTCCTTCTTCGGCTCGGAAGAACTCCGCAGCGTCGGACACACTGCATAGCAGATCCACAAACGCCCCTAGAGAACTCCAAATCCGGGTTAGTAAGAAATACTTCTTCTTCACATACTTGCTTTGCATACTAAACGCCTTACCCGCCTTGATCTTCTTATCCTTCCGGATCTCCTGGAGGGTGCCCTTGGCTTCAACCCGGGCCTCTTCCGTGCTTTGGCGAGCCTTGGCGAGTTCGGTCTCTTGAGGCGAAACATCGCACTCCAAGGTCTTGCATTTTTTCACAACGTCCTGGAGCTCTTGCTGGACCTCTATCAGCCTGGCCTTGAGCTTCTTACGGGCGGCTTGCTCTTTGGCAGCTTTCTCCTCGGCTTCGGCCAGGGCCTTTTTTAGGGCCTCGACCTCGGTCGTCGCTCCTACACATATCATGACACTATGGTCAATACACATCATTTATTCTTTCCCAATATATAGCGAATCATTGCATACCTTGCTTGTCTTCTAGCTGCTTCCTCGCTTGGCCGAGCTCCTCCTCGGCCCGCTCCAGTCTCTGCTTTAGTCTGGAGACTTCAGCAGTGTGCAAGGTCGTGGCCAGCAATGACGCCTGCTTATTCACATAAGACATATTTAGTTAGCTTCCTGCGAAAATTAATTGATCCTCTGTCCGCCTTTTTCTTTCCGAACACCGGACAGTGTCTCAGGGGCTACTGTCTATATTGGGACTTTCACTTTTGATTCACTTACCTCAAAACCTGTCAGCAGGCCGCTGCAGGCTTCAGCTAGTCCACTCTTGACGGACTGAACCCTCTCAATCACCATACCCATAAGGACACGGTGTTCCTCCACAATGAAAGCGCCTCGTAGCGCTTCCAGCAGATTATCCGGTGCCTCTGGTTGGACAGAGGTCACCGGCGGGACAAACACACATCCTTCTCTTGGAGGAGGCTGCTTGCCGGATTCTGGAGCCGTATGGGTCTCCGGATCCATGTTCGGCTGGGGTCCAAACTGAACACGACCCTCATCGCCAGTCTCCATGGGGATCCGCTCCCCCAGGTGTTCGGCGACTGAGGTTTCGCCCTCCGGCGCCACCCTGACGGCCTCCTGAACCTCTCCCTGGCCTGGGAAGGTCCTTTGGGCTAGCACCTCGTCGTCACCCTTGGCCTTGGGAGAGTGAGCGGCCGGCGGTGACTCGCTGGCCATCGCCTTTGAATCCAGCAAACCTCCCGATGAGGTTCGGCGGGAGCTGTCATGGGCCGGACTTCAATAACACGATTAACCATATTAATACCATAAAGAGGAGAGGCTGGATACATAGATGCATCTGGGCTTTTTTAATACTTATGATGCGGCCAGGGGCTTGCTTCGGGGGCGTTGCTCTGGGCCGCTGTCGACATCCCACGCAGAGTAATCTGTGGAGGAGCCCTTCCCCCTCTTAGGCGCCTCCGCCTCCAGATTTGTGGAGGCATCCCTCTTCTTCCTCCCTCCTCAGGGGGAGAGCTACTTTCTTCCTCCTCCTCATCATCATCGTCTTCGGTGGCAGAGGAGGGAGTCTCATTGTCTTCGGATGTCCTGTCCGAAGTGCCCTTGCGGCGAGGGCCACTCTTGGCCCCCTTGGCCTTCTTCTTGGCCTTCTTCTCTGGTGCCTTGTAGGGCATCGGAACCAGCATCTTCGTTAAGAGCGGGATGACTGGTTCCTCGGGCAGCGGAGCTGCACACTAAATCCGCTCCGCCTTCTTCATCCAGCCCTGCAAAATGAATGGTGAAGCCTAAGTATCTTCGTTAAACAAGCGAGTAATCAGATGCATCTGGAAATGGGAAAGACTTAGCGAACTAGCAGGATGGGCTAGGCCATGCCCGCGGTCCTCGGTCGTTGGCGGTGGCGTCTCCTTGCATGTGAAGAGCACCTTCCAGATGTCCTCATGCGTAGTTCCAAAGAACTATTGCAGAGTCTGGTGCTTGGCTAGATCGAACTCCCATAAACGGCAAGTCTGGCTTTGGCATGGAAGGATCCGGCGAACTAGCATCACCTGGATCACGTTGACGAGTTTGACGTTCTTGTCCACCATGCTTTGAATGTGCGTTTGCAACGCTATTAGCTTGTTTGACAAAGACCAGTCCAGGCCCTTCTTTAGCCAGGAGGTGAGTCGCATTGGGGCACCGGACTTGAATTCGGGAGCCGCAACCCAAGTGGCGTCATGAGGCTCTATGATATAGAACCACAGCTTCTGCCACTCCTTGATAGTCTCCACGAACGTGCCTTTGGGCCATGTGACGTTGGGCATCTTGCTCACCATGGCTCCTCCGCACTCCGCGTGTTGGCCATCCACCACCTTCGGCTTCACATTGAAGATCTTGAGCCATAGTCCAAAGTGGGGAGGTATGCGGAGGAAGGCCTCGCACATGAAAATGAATGCCGAGATGTTGAGGAAAAAGTTTGGGGCTAGATCATGGAAATCTAACCCGTAATAAAACATCAGTCCGCGGACGAAAGGGTGGAGTGGAAACCCTAACCCGCGAACGAAATGAGGGAGGAACACCACCCTCTCGTTGGGCTTTGGTGTAGGGACGACTTGCCCCTTGGGCGGAAGCCGGTGGGCGATTTCTTTCGCCAGATACCCGGCCTCCCGAAGCTCGGTGATGTCCTTCTCCTTAATGAAGGAGTCCATCCACTTGCCTTGCCCTCCGGAATCGGACATGGTGGAGTGCTTGCTTGATGGAGGGGCTGAGAAAGAGAGAAGGCGTGGGTGAAGAAAGGGAATCCTTATCCCCTTATAAAGGCAGTGAATATCGAACGCCTCCCCACTCGCCTTAAAACTCGCCTATTCCCAAGGGTTGTGCAAACGACACGGTTGGATTACCCACGCCCGTATTGATGGGAATCCCGCAATAAGGGGACACGATCTCTGCTTTGACAAGATGTGCCAATGGAAACCGCGTCTCAAAACATGGAACGACAGACGAAAACGGTTTGAAATAATAACCGGGCAGACGTGATGTCATCTTGCAAAAATTTGTCACAGATGGGACTCGTGAAATATTATACTCTCTATGGCTGTGTGTGTGGTACTTGTGTTGCAGATTCGGACACGTTCGTTTCATCCGAAGACTATCTTGGAGTATTCGGAAAGGGGAACCCGCCTTGCAATGTCGAAGACAATCTGCGCGTCGGACACCTCGTCATTGAAGCCTGTTCAGGGGCTACTGTGGGAGTTGCTACCTCTTGAGCACTGCGTTGGTTTTCCCTTGAAGAGGAAAGTGTGATGCAGTAAAGTAGCATAAGTATTTCCCTCAGCTTTTGAGAACCAAGGTATCAATCCAGTAGGAGACCACATTCAAGTCCCACGTACCTACACAAACAAATAAGAACCTTGCAACCAACGCGATAAAGGGGTTGTCAATCTCTTCACGGCCACTTGCAAAAGTGAGATCTGATAGAGATGATAAAATAATATTTTTGGTATTTTTATGATAAAGACTAAAAGTAAAGAAAGCAAAATAAACGGTAATGGAAATAACGGTAGATTAATATGATAGAGAATAGACTAGGGGGCCATAGGTTTCACTAGTGGCTTCTCTCAAGAGCATAAATATTACGGTGGGTGAACAAATTACTGTCGAGCAATTGATAGAATTGAGCATAGTTATGAGAATATCTAGGTATGATCATGTATATAGGCATCACGTCCGTGACAAGTAGACCGACTCATGTCCGCATTGATACGTCTCCAACGTATCTACTTTTCCAAACACTTTTGCCCTTGTTTTGGACTCTAACTTGCATGATTTGAATGAAACTAACCCGGACTGACGCTGTTTTCAGCAGAACTGCCATGATGTTGTTTTATGTGTAGAAAACAGAAGTTCTCGGAATGTCCTAAAAATCCACGGAGGCACTTTTTAGAAAATATAAAAAATACTGGCGAAAGAATCAAGACCAGGGAGCCCACACCCTCTCCACGAGGGTCGGGGGGTGCACCCTATCCCCTGGGCGCTCCCCCCTGTCTCATGGGCCCCTGAGGCTCCACGGACCTCAACTCCAACTCCATATATTCCGTCTCGCGGAGAAAAAATCAGATAGAAAGTTTCATCGCGTTTTACGACACGGAGCTGCCGCCAAGCCCTAATCTCTCTCGAGAGGGCTGATCTGGAGTCCGTTCGGGGCTCCGGAGAGGGGGATTCGTCGCCGTCGTCATCATCAACCATCCTCCATCACCAATTTCATGATGTTCACCTCCGTGTGTGAGTAATTCCATCATAGGCTTGCTAGACGGTGATGGGTTGGATGAGATTTACCAGGTAATCAAGTTAGTTTTGTTAGGGCTTGACCCCTAGTATCCACTATGTTCTGAGATTGATGTTGCTATGACTTTGCTATGCTTAATGTTTGTCACTAGGGCCCAAGTGCCATGATTTCAGATCTGAACCTATTATGCTTTCATGAATATATGTGTGTTCTTGATCCTATCTTGCAAGTCTATAGTCACCTATTATGTGTTATAATCCGACAACCCCGAAGTGACAATAATCGGGATACTTCTCGGTGATGACCGTAGTTTGAGGAGTTCATGTATTCACTATGTGCTAATGCTTTGTTCCGGTTCTCTATTAAAAGGGCGCCTTAGTATCCCTTAGTTTTCGCTAGGACCCCGCTTCCACGGGAGGGTAGGACAAAAGATGTCATGCAAGTTCTTTTCCATAAGCACGTATGACTATTTACGGAATACATGCCTACATTACATTAATGAACTGGAGCTAGTTCTGTGTCACCCTATGTTATAGCTATTGCATGAGGAATCGCATCCGACATAATTATCCATCACTAATCCATTGCCTACGAGCTTTTCGCATATTGTGTTTCGCTTATTTAATTTTCCATTGCTACTGTTACAATTACTACAAAACCCAAAAATATTACTTTTGCTATCGTTACCTTTATTATCATATTACTTTGCTACTAAACACTTTGCTGCAGATACTAAGTTATCCAGGTGTGATTGAATTGACAACTCAACTGCTAATACTCAAGAATATTCTTTGGCTCCCCTTGTGTCGAATCAATAAATTTGGGTTGAATACTTTACCCTTGAAAGTTGTTGCGATCCCCTACACTTGTGGGTTATCAAGAATAATTTCTGGCGCCGTTGCCAGGGAGCATAGCTCTATTCTCTGAGTCACTTGGGATTTATATCTGTTGATCACTATGAAGAACTTGAAAGACGCGAAAACTACGATTTATCCCTCAACTACGAGGAGAGGTAAGGAACTGCCATCTAGCTCTGCACTAGATTCTCCTTCTGTTTTGAGTAAGCTTGCGACACGTAAACCTGCTACTGTTATGAATTCTGATATGTTGCATGTTATTGATGATGCCACTTCTGCTATGCATGATACTTATGATGAAACTACTTCTGTGCGTGATACTACTTTGCCATTAGGTGAATTTCTTGACGAACAACTTGCTAGGGCTAAAGAGAATGAAATTATTGAAGATGCTATTATTGATGATAGTGATGATGAAAGTTCTCCCAATGATTATGAATTGCATGTTGTTCCTGAAGGTTATGTTATGGAAGAGGAAGCTGCTAAAGCTATCTTTGCTTGTAAAAATAGATATGATCTTAAGAAATTATTAGCTAAATGGAAGCAGCATTCTCTTAATGCTAGAATGAAACCTAACCCTGCTTTTGCTACTTCGCCTATTTGTGTTACTGATAAGGATTATGAATTCTCTGTCGATCCTAAAATTACTACTTTAGTTGAATCTGATCCTTTTTATGACCTTGAATCTGATCCTTTTTATGGCCTTGAATCTGAAACTGTTGTGGCACATCTTACCAAGTTGAATGATATAGCCACCCTGTTTACTCATGATGATAAATCTCGCTATTATTATATCCTTAAGATATTTCCGTTCTCGTTAAAGGGTGATGCTAAGACTTGGTATAATTCTCTTGCTCCTGGTTGTGTGCGTAATCCCCAGGATATGATTTATTACTTCTCTGCTAAATATTTCCCTGCTCATAAGAAATAAGCTGCCTTGCGGGAAATATATAATTTTGTGCAAATCAAAGAAGCGAGTCTCCCACAAGCTTGGGGGAGGCTTCTCCGTCTACTTAATGCTTTGCCTGATCATCCTCTTAAGAAAAAAGAAATACTTGATATCTTTTATAATGGACTAACCGATGCTTCCAAGGACTACTTGGATAGTTGTGCTGGTTGTGTTTTCAGGGAAAGAACAGTCAACGAAGCTGAATTACTATTGAATAATATGTTGACTAATGAAAATAATTGGACTCTTCCTGAGCCAATTTCTGAGGCAATTCTGTCGGCGTTCTGGGAACGGGGGTACCCAGACTTGCCTGCCTGCGGCCTGCGGCGTGGCTCAGGGAGTGGCCAGTACGGCCCATCTTCATCAACACATGTTCAAGACCCTCATGATGGGCCAAGCCTCGTGGGGCGGACGACAGGAGGCTTCCTCGGGCACAGCCTCATCAGTCTGGCTTGCGAGGAGGCGGAGAGATCAAGGTGGGGTACCTCACGAGGTGCCCATGATGCAAGCCATGACGACTGAAGCCAGGCGGGCGCCGGCCTGCTCAGAGTCCTTGTTTCCTCTTTGGTGCAAAGGGGCAAGCGCAGGCAAGAGTATCAAGCAAAGGCAACCATTTCGGTGCAACAAGACCAAGACCAGCAGAACGGCAGGATGGAGGTCATCATGGAGCCCAAGCGGGCATCACCGTCAGAGTCTTTGGTAGGCGAGGACCGACTTTAGTCAGGATAAGTGTACTAGATGTTCCCCTTCAAAATGGCCAATTGTTGGCGCCCTTCCCGCTCAATATTTGGGAAGAGGACCAAGGCCTCTCTCTATAAATAGGACTAGCCACCACAACAGAAGGCATCGGATCAAGAGCCACCCCGCAGCTAGAAATCAACTAGAGGTCCAGATTTTGGGTAGACTAGAGAGAGAGAGAGGCGACTGAACTCACCCAAGTAGTTCATCGCACCAGCCAAGAACAGCCCCTCGCGAGGCTGTTCTTCCCTTGTATTATTCATCATCAGCCCTTGAGGCAATCCACCACACCACAAACTAGAGTAGGGTATTACACCACAATGGTGGCCCGAACTAGTATAAACCTCGTGTCCCTTGTGTTGTTCTTTGTGTAGTTTAGATCCTTGCGAGGCGACGAGACGTGGGTAGGCAGTAGGTGTGATCTCCGCGTGCACCCCAGACTTCAAACCTTGAGGGTCTGCCGGAACCCGAAATCCGACATTTGGCGCGCCAGGTAGGGGTGCACTGGAATCCGCCTTCCGTCGCCCCGTGTTTCGCCGCCCGTCGCATCCATGTCAGACGTTCGTCGAGTCCGCGCCGAGCGCCGGGCCACTCTCGGCACTCACGTCACCCAGACGGCCCCCGTTGGTGGATGCCCCCGCCGTTCCCCGTCGCCTGCCGTCAATGCCGCCACCGGCCCGGCGGGGAACGAGCAGCAGGCGTCATCCCTGCATCCTTCAGTGCAGTGAGAAGGCCGCACCGCCACCCCATTGTTGACTCCAGCCGGTTCCTCGTCCCACGCCCGTCGCGCTCCTGCGGACGCACACGCCGCGCTGCTCCTGGCGCGGGAGCTCCTGCACTACCGTCCCGTCGACGACCTCTACGACAAGTGGCTCGCCCGCATCACCGAGCTCGTCAACGCCGCTGGGGGCTCCCCTGCGCCATCCCTCTCGCTGCCCCGCGCCCCGCCCTACGCGGGCGACGAAGCTCCGGGGGCGCCTTAGCCACCTCCCCCTCAAGAAGGCACCTTGGCCCCAAGGCGCGTGGCCCCTGGACGGAACCCACTCCGTCCGGTGCCAGCACAGCAAGAGAAGAGCTGCCAAGAGATACCTCGTCCCCAAGAAGCTGCCCGTGTGCTCCCCGCACCGGCCCGACACGAACACGCTCCTGCTGCAGCGCGGCAAGACCCTGTGCTGCTCCTGGCGGCAGCACACAGAGACTTCCAAGATCAAGCTCTCTGTCACCAAAGGCCTCCTGTGGCCACTGCAGGCTGTCGTGCCTTCACCGCCGAGCTATGCAGCGTGGCCTGGCTGGGCAAGTTCAAGCCAGATCTGCCCCCGCGCTATGATGGCACGGCTGACCCTGCGGAGTTCCTCCAGCTCTATGAGCTGGGCATTGAAGCCGCCAACGGGGACGAGAAGGTCATGGCGAACTGGTTCCCCATGGCGCTCAAGGACGGTGTCCGCACCTGGCTCCAGAACCTGGCTCCTGGCACGATCTCCTCCTGGGACAAGATGCGCACCCGATTCATCGCCAACTTCCAAGGCACTCGTGACCGGCCCCCGGCCATGAGCGACTTGCGCCGCATCAAGCAGCAGCCAGGAGAGACCCTGCAGAAGTTCATCCAGCGTTTTAACAACGCTCACCTTAAGATCCCGAGGGTGTCTGAGGAGGCCGTCATCTCAGCCTTCTCCGACGGCCTGCATGACATCAAGATGAAGGAGGAGCTTGCGATCCATGAAGACCTGTGCACCTCCCTGGAGCTGTTCAATTTGGCGACCAAGTGCGCTAGGGCTGAGGAAGGGCGCCTTTCCCTCCTTGAGCTGCCAGCTGCCGACCCAGAAGAGAAGAAGCCCAAGGTCAAGGACGTGAAGCGCAAGGGGGCTGCCATGCTTGCAGCAGAACCGGACACCAAGCGAGGCAGGGATCAGCCTGAGTCATCCACGGGCAGCCGGTACTGCGTGTACCATGACCTCCACACCCACAACACTAATGAATGCCAAGAGCTCAGGGCCGTGCGGGACGTGCGTGCCCGCCGACGCCCCGAGCGCAACAACCGGGGCTATGGCCGAGGAGGAGGAAGAGGTGGAGGACGATGGGAAGACCGTGGCCCTCACCAAGGGTGGCGTGACCGACCTCGCGAGGACCGCTGGCAGGACCAACCTCGCGAGGGAGGTTGGAGGGACCAGCCTCGCGAGGGAGGTTGGAGATACCAGCCTCGCGAGGATCGCCCACAAGGCAATGCGGGCCTCCCTCCTCTGCCACCACAGTCGAGGAGGAATGAAGACCATCATCAGGACGAGGGGGCTGGAGGCTTCCGGGAGCCGCACGCAATCCCTTGCATCTTGGGCGGCACTCAGGCTCCGGCCTCTCAGCGCATCTTAAAGCAGTTTGCTCGCGAAGTGAATGCAGTCCTCCGCAAGCTCGAGGCCACACGCCCTCTCAGGTGGTCAGCGTGCGCCATCACGTTCAGCTCAGTGGATCAGCTCAAGTGCGCGGCCACAGCCGGAGTCCTCCCGATGCTTTGTTCCCCAATCATCAGCAATGTGCAAGTCACCAGGACCCTCATCGATGGCGGAGTAGGGCTCAATGTCTTATCCGCCGAGACATTCAACAATCTCCAAGTGCCATACAATCAGCTTCAGCTAACCAAGCCTTTCTCAGGAGTCACTGATGGTTCCACGGTTCCAATAGGGCAGGTCCGCCTTCCTGTTACCTTCGGGAAGCGCGACAACTACCGCACCGAGCTCATTGACTTCGACGTCGTGCACATTCGCCTGCCGTACAATGCCATCCTCGGGTACCCAGCTCTGGCCAAGTTCATGGCCGTGACTCATCACGGCTACAATGTTCTCAAGATGCCAGGAAGTGGTGGAGTCATCACGGTGCCTTGTGAAGAGAGGGATGATGTGTGTTCTCTGGAGCGAGCTTTTCAAGCCGCGTCAATTGAAGACCCGGATCACAGGAGCGGAAGGCTTCCTGAGGCAGTCCCTAAGAAGAAGAAAACATCGCCTGGTCCGAACCCTCGGGAGGCAGGCCCCTCAGGGTCTGCGCCCGTTCAGGGGGCGCCTCCTTCTGTTGCATAGGAAGGCGCGCCCGGCGCCCTCCTCGAGCAAGGCTTGGGGGCTCTCTCCTGGAGGGCCATCGACTTTGCTAAGATCACGAGGGAGGCGCTCGGGCACCACTTGGAGGCGTGTTTCAAAGCATGTTTCCCTCAGGAAGGAGCAAGGCAAGGAGGGCCAAACCCTCAGGAGTTCGTCAGCAAGATCATTCAGGAGCCGCAGGAGTCAAGAGTCATGAGTGGCAGCCGCCGCTTACCCGCCATAGCTCCCCATCCAGGCGAGGATGGTGGGCTGCGCGTCTGCATCGACATACCAAGACTCAACCGAGCCGCCTCTCAGGAGCGCCTCTGGCCCTCACGCGTGGGACGCTGCGAAGGTCCACCCCACAGCTATGTTCGCATGCCTTATGGCCTGCCGAATGCGGCTGTTGTGCGTCAACGCCTCATGAGGAGCATCTTGGAGGCTCAAGCGGCCAGGCATTCCACAGTCCTGGCAGAAATGGAGATGGTCCGCGAGGAGCCGCCAGCGCCTCCGGAGCCTCCCGAGGCTCCTGGGCCTGGGGGCTCGTAAAGATCAGCTTCCGCAGCGCACGCCGTCCGCTACTTCAGCATCCCTTCATCTTCAACATCATCAGGTGACATCCTTCGAGTTTCACTTTCAGCTAGGAACGCCCCCCAGGGCTGCATCATTCCCAGGCCACGTGGGTCTGTCCCTGCGGCATGTATCCCTTTGATTCATGTTTTAGCTTACTTTGTTGGGGGCGCCCCTCGGACTGCATCATCCCCAAGTCACTCGGGCCCAACCCAGCGATGTTCGCCTTTTTCTGCGCCTATCAAAATAGATTCGCTCCTTCATGATTAACGTGCTTGACTTAATCGCCTGCTCGATTGACACCAACTGATGGAGCTGCTCCCTAACGGCATGACGCTTGCGCATGGGTCCATCCCTGCAACATCGACAAACCTGAACGGCTGAGCTCTGGCCGCGGCAACCCCGCAAGGCGCCACCTCACCAAGCCTTCAGTGCCTCGTCACCCTCCCAGAGCAACCAGCAGCTGGCTGACAATTGTAACAACAAACTCTCGTTTTTATTGTGATGAGCTCGCAGGATCTCTTTAAGGAGCAACGTCGGGCGAGGCCTTCGCAGCGTCTCCTTCACTCTCGCCCGCGCGAACCGCTTGCATCTTAAAGGGGGGGTACCTGAGCATCGCGACTCATGGACTCTTACTGGCTCTCCAGCCCTCACCTCCTGGCCTTGTCCACGGCATCGCGACCTGGCATACCGGCGACGGCTGAGCTCGCTCGAGGGCCGGGACCTGAGGACGTAGAGCATGAAGGGGAGCAAAGGCGAGAGGGAAGAGGCACATGGGGACCTCGCCAGGCAACTCCTCAGCTGCCGATGTGCGGGCCTGGCGCCACGCCAAGGAGTGGCTTCTGGCTCCCGAGATAAGTCATCCTCCGGAAATACTAGCTATCGCAGCACCGACCTCGCACCTAATGCAGTCCCGTTTTGGCAACGTCGTGCTCCTTTCTCACCAAAGGATGGCTGCTTGAGCGCTAAAGGGGACCTCCTGAGCATCGCGACTCAGGGGCTCTTACTGGACCCCGGGCCGCTCACCTCCTGGCCTTGACCACGACATCGCGACTTGGCATACCAGCGACGGCTGAAGCTTGCCTTGGGACTGGGACATGTCAGCGCAGAGCATCAAGTCCTCGCGAGGTTCGAATGGAGGAACTAAGCTAAGACGGGACGAGCATCTCACACCGCTTCACGATAAGGATCATATTGACAAATGGAACTACAGGCACCTTACAAACCCCCACGGGGTGTGTTCTTCGATTCCTCGCAGGGAACAAAAGGAGCAAATCCTAAAGAGCGCTAACCACACGCGCCTACGCAAGAGACACCATCATCAACAGTGGGCCGTCAGGCACTGGCGCCAACCCCATACAGATCAGTCGCGATGGCGGCCTAACGAGCCCGCCCTGCTCCGAGAGCAACGCAAGCTCGGGGGCTCGTAGCTGTCGTCGCTTGTCTCCGGAGTCGCGAAGAGCTCGGCGGAGTCGCTGGATCCTCCGGCACCTCCGCTGCCTGAGGAGCTGCTGGGGGAGCGGTTGGCAAGCCTAGTCCTCACCACGGCAGGGCCCCGACCGCCTTTCTCGGGGCTGCATTCCAGCCGACGTCCTTCCGCGTCGAAGACCTTGAAGAACATCAGGGAGGCGCCATCGTACTCGAGGTGGATTACGAGGGTGCCACCCGTCCTGTAGACTCGAGCGATCTCGCCCCAGCCACGGGTCATGTAGACCTTGCCCAGAGCGACGACCTCGACCTCCGCTCCGGTCGCAGGGGTACTGCAGTCAGCATGCTGCAGCCAAAGCTTGATAGGCCCCCTCGGCGGGATCTCGAAGGCAAAGGAGGGAGGAAGGCGAATCCAAGACAGAGGAGGCATGGCGGCGTGAAGCACAAGCTCACGAGAGGAGCCATCAGCGTGAACTCCAGGAGGAACGACGCGCACTGCCGTAATCCGCCGGCGGCGACGGTGCCTTCGGCGCTGCCGCTCAGCGCCTGCGCCTTCAGGACCCTCGATCCGGGCATACAAGGGCAATGGGAACCCAGGCGGCGGCCGCTCAAACCATGGCCTCGACACCTCCTGCCAAGCACCCCCTTCTCCGTGGCAAGAGACGAGCCGTTTCTTCGGTAGAAGCGGGACAGGACCCTCTCGGGGGGCCTTCCCCTTCTCTTCGGCAGAAAACCGACGGATTGGTGCCATTGGCGTATGGTGGAGCGAGGACAAAGAAGAAGACAGAGAGTAGCAGGAAGAGATGGACTGGAAAGGCTCGCGCCGTTCCGTACATATAGCCGAGGGAGGCCAACCGCCGGCCTCCATGATCACAGGTAATCATGACCCGTTTTGCATGCAGGGACTTGTCAATTTGTGTGGTTGCCGAGGCGTCATGGGGAAGCAGGGACGCCCACGTCCAATCAACCGCCACGCGGCGCCCAAGGCCGCAGGCTGTTGGGGCCCGCGGCGCTTCGCACTTGCCCCTTCACTTTTCTGCTAAGCCAAGTCCAGGCACGCCTTGGGCCCGGGGGCTATTGTCGGCGTTCTGGGAATGGGGGTACCCAGACTTGCCTGCCTGCGGCCTGCGGCATGGCTTAGGGAGTGGCCTAGTACGGCCCATCTTCATCAACACATGTTCAAGACCCTCGCGAGGGGCTAAGCCTCGCGGGGCGGACGATAGGAGGCTTCCTCGGGCACAACATCGTCAGGCTGGCTCGTGAGGAGGCGGAGAGATCAAGGCGGGGTACCTCATGAGGTGCCCGTACTGCAAGCCATGACGACTGAAGCCAGGTGGGAGCCAGCCTACGCAAAGTCCTTGTTTCCTCTTTGGTGCAAAGGGGGCAAGCGCATGCAAGAGTATCAAGCAAAGGCAACCATTTCGGTGCAACAAGACCAAGACCAGCAGAACGGCAGGATGGAGGTCATCATGGAGCCCAAGCGGGCATCACCGTCAGAGTCTTTGGTAGGCGAGGACCGACTTTAGTCAGGATAAGTGTACTAGATGTTCCCCTTCAAAATGGCCAATTGTTGGCGCCCTTCCCGCTCAATATTTGGGAAGAGGACCAAGGCCTAGCTCTATAAATAGGACTAGCCACCACAACAGAAGGCATCGGATCAAGAGCCACCCCGCAGCTAGAAATCAACTAGAGATCCAGATTTTGGGTAGACTAGAGAGAGAGAGAGGGGCGACTGAACTCACCCAAGCAGTTCATCGCACCAGCCAAGAACAGCCCCTCGTGAGGCTGTTCTTCCCTTGTATTATTCATCATCAGCCCCAGAGGCAATCCACCACACCACAAACTAGAGTAGGGTATTACACCACAATGATGGCCCGAACTAGTATAAAACTCGTGTCCCTTGTGTTGTTCTTCATGTAGTTTAGATCCTTGCGAGGCGACGAGATGTGGGTAGGCAGTAGGTGTGATCTCCACATGCACCCCAGAGTTCGAACCTTGAGGGTCTGCCGGAACCCGAAATCCGACAAATTCCTGAACCAATTGAGCCAACTCCTGAGCCTATTCCTAAACCCACTCCGAAGAAGAGAGGTGTTTTATTTCTCAGTCCTGAAGATATGCAAGAGGCAAAGAAATCAATGAAAGAAAAAGGTATTAAAGCTGAAGATGTTAAGAATTTACCACATATTGGATAAATACATGGTCTTAATATATCGCATGTTGAAGAACCACATTGTCTTGATAACCCGACACAGGTAGTAAAGGTAAATTCTCTCTATAGATATGATAAAGTTGAAATTCCCTCTACTAAATTTCATAGCCCATGCTTAGATGAATTTGATGAGTTTATGGCTAGACAAGAAAGTTTTAATGCTTATGTTGGTAGAGAGTTAAAGAATAATGTTTTCGAGATAGGACGCGTGAGCGATAATATGGCTAGAGTTAAAGCTGAACTTAAACTCATTAGCAAATATGCTTCTATGGTTGCTACTCAAGCTGAGCAAGTACTTAAAGCTCAAAATGATTTGCTTGATGAGTTAAATACTAAAAATGACTTTGCTGTCAGAGTGGCTACTAGAACTGGTAGAATGACTCAGGAACCTTTGTATCCTGAAGGCCACCCTAAGAGAATCGAGCAAGATTCTCAGAGAAATAATCTAGAGGCACCTAGTTCTTCTAAAAAGAAGAAAAAGAAAAATGATAGGACTTTGCATGCTTCTAGTAAACCTACTGTAGACACACCTAAGAATCCCAATGATATTTCTATTTCTGATGCTGAAACACAATCAGGTGATGAACATGAACCTAGTGATAATGTTCATGTTGATGCTCAACCTAGCAAAAACAATGATGTAGAGATTGAACCTGCTATTGATCTTGATAACCCATAATCAAAGAATCAACATTATGATATGAGAGGTTTTGTTGCTAGGAAGCACGGTAGAGAAAGGGAACCATGGGTTCAGAAACCCATGCCCTTTCCTCCTAAACCATCCAAGACAAAGGATGATGAGGATTTTGAGCGCTTTGCTGAAATGATTAGACCTATCTTCTTACATATGCGCTTAACTGATATGCTTAAAGTAAATCCCTATGCTAAGTATATGAAGGATATCATTACAAATAAAAGAAAGATATCGGAAGCTGAGATTTCCACCATGCTTGCTAATTACACTTTTAAGGGTGGAATACCAAAGAAACTTGGAGATCCGGGGGTACCAACTATACCATGCTCCATTAAAAGAAATTATGTTAGAACTTCTTTATGTGATCTTGGAGCCGGTGTTAGTGTTATGCCTCTCTCTTTATATCGTAGACTTGAATTGAATAAGTTGACACCTACTGAAATATCTTTGCAAATGGTTGATAAATCAACTGCTATAGCTGTCGGTATTTGTGAGGTCGTGCTTGTTGTGGTTGCAAATGTCACTATCTTAACGGACTTTGTTATTATTGATATTCCTGAGGACGATAGTATGTCGATTATCCTTGGTAGACCCTTTTTGAATACTGTAGGGGCTGTTATTGATTGCAACAAAGGCAATGTCACTTTTCATGTTAATGGTAATGAGCATACGGTACACTTTTCGAGGAAACAATCCCAAGTTCATAGCATCAATTCTATTGGAAAAATTCCAACTATCATTATTGGAGGTTTGGAATTTCCTCTCCCTACTGTCAAGAAAAAGTATGATATTCTTATTGTTGGGGATGTTCATATCCCCATTGAGGTAACTTAGTGTTATTCGAAATTTCTCCGGTTCCGTGTTATTCGAAATGAGTTTGTTAACAAGACTTGATCAACCTTGTTAGTGGATTCATTTTGATGATCACGAGATGGATGAAACTAGAAGGCACAACCTTCTGTGCCCTCATTTTACTTTCTATATATTATTTAGAATAAATAAAGCAAAAATAGTATTATCTGTCTGCTTTCTGAATTATCCGTGCAATAAAAAAATATCTCGAAAATAAAAGTGCTCCAAATGCCCTGCAAATTTAGTATTATTTTTTATGCAATATTTGAGGATTTTAGGCATTGAAATCACTGCAGGAGGGGCAAGCACCAGGCCACGAGAGTGGAGGGAGCGCCCACCTACCCTGGGCATGCCCCACTGTCTCGTGGGCCCCTGGTGGCCCCCCTCCATTTATGCCAGCACCCACACACTCCATCTTTTTCCCAAAAAAATCCCCATCCAGCTCAAGCATGAGTTCTAGCTCATTTTGCTGCGATTTTCGATCTCTTTGCTCAAAGCTCCATTCACAAAACTGCTTTGGGAGATTGTTGCTTGGTATGTGACTCCTCCATTGGTCCAATTAGTTTTTGTTCTAGTGCTTTGTTCATTGCAAATTTTTGTTGCATAGGTGACCATGTTCTTGAGCTTGCATGTTAAATTTATGAGGTCCCAAGCAATTCTAATGCATGATATAGGCTCTAGGCACTTGTAGGAGTAGTTTCTATCAACCTTGCTTAGTTTTATTCACTTTTATTTTGAAGTTACTAAAATTTTAGAAAAATTTTCAGAAAAAAATTATGTCTAGGAGAATGTACCAAGGTGGTTCCTCGGTGAAGAAAGGGCCCAGGATTGCTATACGTGAGCAAGATGTTGAATTACCGAGGGATGCAGACGTTCGAGCTTGTGAGTGGTCATCCGATGATTTTATGGTCGAAGCAGGCTTTAAGGAGGAATTTGACGCGTATGTGCGTAATGCTAATCTGGAGGACTTCTTACAAGATAAGTGTCCTCAGTACTATCAATTGACTGATTCCTTTGTGTGGAGGTTTAAATATAATTGTACGTGTAATTCTCCTAGTGTCCTATTTGATATTTATGATACATCTTATACTATGGACTTAGAGGATTTTACAACTGCTTGCAAACTCCCGCAGTGGGGTAATATTAATGATCCTCACAAATCTGAATTTAGAGATTTCCTTGCTAGTATTACTGTGGGAGAATCCAGGGATATTGCACAAGCTACCATAGGGAGCATCCATTTTCCTGCTATACATTATTTTTCTCTCTTCATTGGTAGATGCATTAACGATAAAGACGAAGCATGTCATATGTGTGTCCCTGATCTTTGTGTCCTCAAGAGTGTTGTGTTAGGTTATAAAGGTTATAACTTGGGGGCAATAGTTGCACGTAGGTTGCAGAATAATGATAGAGCTGGAGATTTATTTGGAGGAATTTATCCAACCAGTGTGGCTAATTATCTTGGTATAGCCCCATGAGAGGGGGATATGATGTTACCTCCTACTTATTTAGATTATGACGCTATGGTCAACCATCATTTTCTTAGGAGGAATGAACAATTCCTCCATTATCGACTAATCTATGACAGACGCAACATCGTCCATGTTACCCTTCCTGCTCCTCTCCTTTTTGGCAAAAGGAAGATATGTTATTACCAGGGAGGAAGCCGCTGAACATGAGGGGAGAGCGGAGGCAGCTCGCCAACATGCTGCAGCTCAGGAGCCGGTTGCTGCTGCATCTCAGTACGACCCTAGCTACAACTACGGATATCAGCCAGGCGGTCCTTGGTACTAGACCAACTTAGGCCAAAAGCCTAAGCTTGGGGGAGTACGTATTTCTCACCGACTTTACATTCATGTTCACACACTAGTCGTCGGTGCTCATACTCTTTCATTGTATTATCCATGCTAGTTTCATTTCCTTTTTCTTGCTTTCTTCTTGTGTGTTTGATAAACCTTAAGAAAAAAACCAAAAAATAGTTAGTTTAATTCCCATGCTTGTAGTAGAAATTAAAATGAAAATCCAAAAAGATTTCTCGTTCTTCTTTTACTTGTTGGGAGCTTTCCTGTGTAAATAGTTTTATTTTCTTTTCTTTCCTTTGGGGGTCGAGAGTAGAAGACCATATTGAAAATGTTTAGTGGCTCTCATATGCATGATTGTTTATTTAACTTAGAGCCCATATTACATTGTCTTCTCTCTTGAGTTGAATGCTTGCAGATTCCAGCTTAGTCCAATGCACGTGCACTCTTATGATTATACACATCGTCCAGTTGTGCATGTGAAAGGCAATAATGACGATATATGATGGACTTATTGAGATGAGAAAAGCTGGTATGAACTCGACCTCTCTTGTTTTTGTAAATATGATGAGTTCATCGTTTCTAATTCAGCTTATTATGAGGTAAACATATTTGCAATGACATTTAGAGATTATAGTTGCTTGTGCCATGCTTGATTAGCTATGAGTTATAATGGTCTACCTTGCATGCCAACATGCTATTAGAATGATTATGGTGTGGTATGATGGGATGGTATCCTCCTTTGAATGAATTGAGTGACTCGACTTGGCACATGTTCACGCATGTAGTTGAAACAAATCAACATAGCCTTCACGATATTTATGTTCATGGTGGATTATATCCTACTCATGCATGTACTCGGTGTGAATTAATTTTAATGCATGTTTATGACTTTTGTCGCTCTCTTAGTTGGTCGCTTCCCAGTCTTTTGCTAGCCTTCACCTGTACTAAGCGGGAATACTGCTTGTGCATCCAAACTCCTTAAACCCCAAAGTTATTCCAATGAGTCCACCATACCTTCCTATATGCGGTATTTACATGCCGTTCCAAGTAAATTTGTATGTGCCAAACTCCAAACCTTCAAATGAAATTCTGTTTTGTATGCTCGAGCAGCTCATGTTACAACTAGGGCTGCCTATATCTTCCATGCTAGGTGGGTTATTCTCAAGAGGAGTGGACTCCGCTCCTCATTCACGAGAAAGGGCCGGTAACCGGGATGCCCAGTCCCATGATCCAAAAAGATCAAAGCAGATCAAAATAATTAAACAAAACTCCCCTAGGGTTGTTGTTAGTTGGAGGCACTCGTTGTTTCAAGCAAGCCATGGATTGATGCTTGTTGGTGGTTGGGGAGTATAAACCTTTACCATTCTGTTTGGGAACTGCCTATAATGCATGTAGTATGGAAGATACAGCCATCTCATAGTTGTTGCGTTGACCGCAAAAGTATGCCGCTCAAAATGTTATTCAATCTCTATTTTAAAATCGAGCTTTGGCACCTCTACAAATCCCTGCTTCCCTCTGCAAAGGGCCTATCTATTTACTTTTATGTTGAGTCATCACCCTTCTTATTAAAAAGCACCCGCCGGAGAGCACACTGTGATTTGCATTCATTATTATTGGTTTATATTGGGTATGACTTGACTGGATCTCTTTTACCATGAATTACAATGTTTAGTCAGTCCTTGATCTTTAAAGGTGCTCTGCATTTATGTTTTGCGGTCTCATAAAGGGCTAGCGAGATACCATTTTGTTATATCATGTTATGATTATTTTGAGAAAGTGTTGTCACCCGAGTTTTGCTATTATGGCTCGCTAGCTGATTATGCTATTGATACGAGTGATTATGAGACCTACGTGTCATTGTGAGTATGGTTAGTTCATAATAATTGCTGAAACTTGAATGCTGGCTTTTCATGTTTACAACAACAAGAGTAAACAGAGTTTGTAAAAAAAATTCTTTTTCTCTTTCAGTTTGTCAACTGAATTGCTTGAGGACAAGCAAGGGTTTAAGCTTGGGGGAGTTGATACGTCTCCGTCATATCTACTTTTCCAAACACTTTTGCCCTTGTTTTGGACTCTAACTTCTATGATTTGAATGGAACTAACCCGGACTGACGCAGTTTTCAGCAGAACTACCATGGTGTTGTTTTTTGTGCAGAAAATAAAGATTCTTGGAATGTCCTGAAACTCCACGGAACACCTTAGAAAAAATAAAGAAAAATCCTCGCAAAAGATGAAGACCAGTGGGCCCACACCCTTCTCACGAGGGTGGGGGGCGCCCCCTCCTGGAAGCGCCCCCTACCTTGTGGGCCCCCTGGTGGCCCTCCGACGCCAACTCCAACTCCATATATTGGCTTTCGGGGAGAAAAAATTCAGAGAGAAGAAATCATCGCGTTTTACGATACGGAGCCGCCACCAAGCCCTAATCCCTCTTAGGAGGGCCGATCTGGAGTTCGTTCGGGGCTCCGGAGAGGGGGATTCGTCGCCGTCGTCATCATCAACCATCCTCCATCACCAATTTCATGATGCTCACCGCCGTGCGTGAGTAATTGCATCGTAGGCTTGCTGGACGGTGATGGGTTGGATGAGATTTATCATGTAATCGAGTTAGTTTTGTTAGGGTTTGATCCCTAGTATCCATTATGTTCTGAGATTGATGTTGCTATGACTTTGCTATGCTTAATGCTTGTCACTAGGGCCCAAGTGCCATGATTTCAGATCTGAACCTATTATGTTTTCATGAATATATGTGCGTTCTAGATCCTATCTTGCAAGTCTATAGTCACCTACTATGTGTTATGATCCGGCAACCCCGAAGTGACAATAATCGGGACCACTGCCGGTGATGACCATAGTTTGAGGAGTTCATGTATTCACTATGTGCTAATGCTTTGTTCCAGTTCTCTATTAAAAGGAGGCCTTAATATCCCTTAGTTTCCAATAGGACCCCGCTGCCACGGGAGGGTAGGACAAAAGATGTCATGCAAGTTCTTTTCCATAAGCATGTATGACTATATACGGAATACATGCCTACATTACATTGATGAACTGGAGCTAGTTCTGTGCCACCCTATGTTATGACTGCTACATGATGAACCACATCCGGCATAATTATCCATCGCTAATCCGGTGCCTATGAGTTTTCCATATACTGGTTCTCGCTTATTTACTTTTCCGTTGCTACTGTTACAATCACTACAAAATACCAAAAACATTACTTTTGCTGTCTTTACTTTTGTTAACGTTACCACTACTATCATATTACTTTGCCACTAAACACTTTGCTGCAGATACTAAGTTTCCAGGTGTGGTTGAATTGACAACTCAGCTGCTAATACTTGAGTATATTCTTTGGCTTCCCTTGTGTCGAATCAACAAATTTGGGTTGAATACTCTACCCTCGAAAACTGTTGCGATCCCCTATACTTGTGGGTTATCAATAAGCTGGGGCCCTAAAATTTGGGCCGCAAACTGTTTCCATTATAATTTGATTAATACGTCAAATCGCATTGATAAAAATAATGCGATAAGCAACATGCTATTTAACATGCCACAACCAAGGGAGAGCTGCGTGCGGGTCCTGAAAACAGGTAGAGTGATTGTTAAAGAAACCACCTAGAAATTCCCCTGTATGTCTGTGCTTCTTGCCATCTTGGTGTATTTATCCTTCGAAAGGACCGCTGGTCAGGCCGTCAGAGGAGGCATCTGGAAAAGAAACCTGAAAAGGAGAAAAGAGGGAACACTGAAAGTATATGTGTCTGGGAGCAGTGAAGCCGTATTGTGGATCACAAGGTAGGTATGCCTCATTATTATTGGTTTATATTGGGTATGACTTGACTGGATCTCTTTTACCATGAATTACAATGTTTAGTCAGTCCTTGATCTTTAAAGGTGCTCTGCATTTATGTTTTGTGGTCTCAGAAAGGGCTAGCAAGATACCATTTTGTTATATCATGTTATGATTTTTTTTAGAAAGTGTTGTCATCCGAGTTTTACTATTATGGCTCGCTAGCTAATTATGCTATTGATATGAGTAACTATGAGACCTAAGTGTTATTGTGAGTATGGTTAGTTCATAATATTTGCTGAAACATGAATGATGACTTTGCATGTTTACAACAACAAGAGCAAACAAGAGTTTGTAAAAGTTTTTCTTTATCACTTTCAGTTTATAAACTGAATTGCTTGAGGACAAGCAAAGGTTTAAGCTTGGGGGAGTTGATACGTCTCCAACGCATCTACTTTTCCAAACACCTTTGCCCTTGTTTTGGACTCTAACTTGCATGATTTGAATGAAACTAACCCGGACTGACGCTATTTTCTGCAGAACTACCATGATGTTGTTTTATGTGTAGAACACAAAAGTTCTCGGAATGTCCTGAAAATCCACGGAGGCACTTTTTGGAAAATATAAAAAATACTGGCGAAAGAATCAAGACCAGGGGCCCACACCCTGTCCACGAGGGTGGGGGTGCGCCCTCCTCCCTGGTCGCGCCCCCTGTCTCGTGGGGCCCCTCAGGCTCCGCCGACCTCAACTCCAACTCCATATATTCCATCTCACGGAGAAAAAAATCAGAGAGAAAGTTTCATCGCGTTTTACGATATGGAGCCACCGCCAAGCCCTAATCTCTCCCGGGAGGGCTGATCTGGAGTCCGTTCGGGGCTCTGGAGAGGGGGGTTCATCGCCGTCGTCATCATCAACCATCCTCCATCACCAATTTCATGAAGCTCACCGCCGTGTGTGAGTAATTCCATCATAGGCTTGCTGGACGGTGATGGGTTGGATGAGATTTACCATGTAATCAAGTTAGTTTTGTTAGGGTTTGACCCCTAGTATCCACTATGTTCTGAGATTGATGTTGCTATGACTTTGCTATGCTTAATGCTTGTCACTAGGGCCCGAGTGCCATGATTTCAGATCTGAACCTATTATGTTTTCATGAATATATGTGTGTTCTTGATCCTATCTTGCAAGTCTATAGTCACCTATTATGTGTTATGATCCGACAACCCCGAAGTGACAATAATCGGGATACTTCTCAGTGATGACCGTAGTTTGAGGAGTTCATGTATTCACTATGTGCTAATGCTTTGTTCCGGTTCTCTATTAAAAGGAGGCCATAATATCCCTTAGTTTCCGCTAGGACCCCGCTGCCACGGGAGGGTAGGACAAAAGATGTCATGCAAGTTCTTTTCCATAAGCACGTATGACTATTTACGGAATACATGCCTACATTACATTGATGAACTGGAGCTAGTTCTGTGTCACCCTATGTTATAGCTATTGCATGAGGAATCGCATCCGACATAATTATCCATCACTGATCCATTGCCTATGAGCTTTTCGCATATTGTGTTTCGCTTATTTACTTTTCCGTTGCTACTGTTACAATTACTACAAATCCCAAAAATATTACTTTTGCTATCATTACCTTTGTTATCATATTACTTTGCTACTAAATACTTTGCTGCAGATACTAAGTTATCCAGGTGTGGTTGAATTGACAACTCAACTGCTAATACTCAAGAATATTCTTTGGCTCCCCTTGTGTCGAATCAATAAATTTGGGTTGAATACTTTACCCTCGAAAGCTGTTGCGATCCCCTACACTTGCGGGTTATCATGCATCTACTACTATTACTCCACACATCGACCGCTATCCAGCATGCATCTAGAGTATTAAGTTCATAAGAACAGAGTAAGGCTTTAAGCAAGATGACATGATGTAGAGGGATAAACTCAAGCAAGATGATATAGACCCCATCTTTTTATCCTCGATGGCAACAATACAATACGTGTCATTTCCCTTTCTGTCACTGGGATCGAGCACCGCAAGATTGAACCCAAAGCTAAGCACTTCTACCATTGCAAGAAAGATCAATCTAGTAGGCCAAACCAAACTGATAATTCGAAGAGACTTGCAAAGATAACAAATCATACATAAAAGAACTCAGAGGAGATTCAAATATTGTTCATAGATAATCTTGATCATAAACCCACAATTCATCGGATCTCGACAAACACACCACAAAAGAAGATTACATCGAATAGATCTCCAAGAG
The DNA here is from genome assembly GCF_018294505.1 of Triticum aestivum. Taxonomy (NCBI): domain Eukaryota; kingdom Viridiplantae; phylum Streptophyta; class Magnoliopsida; order Poales; family Poaceae; genus Triticum; species Triticum aestivum. The sequence goes on along the minus strand of NC_057813.1, from coordinate 458,186,994 downwards.
AATCGAGGAGAAATTTGTATTGAGATCCAAAGGGAGAGAATAAGCCATCTAGCTAATAACTATGGACCCAAAGGTCTGAGGTAACTTTATATTGAGATCCAAAGAGAGAGAAGAAGCCATCTAGCTAATAACTATGGACCCGAAGGTCTGAGGTAAACTACTCACCCATCATCGGAGAGGCTATGGTGTTGATGTAGAAGCCCTCTGTGATCAATGCCCCCTCCGGCGGAGCGCCAGAAAAGGCCCCAAGATGGGATCTCATGGGTACAGAGAGTTGCGGCGGTGGAAATAGGGTTTCGGCTCCTATTCTGATGTTTCCAGGGTATATGAGTATATATAGGCGAAAGAGGTCGGTCGGGAGAGCTACGAGGGGCCCACGAGGGTGGGGGCGTGACTCCCTGCCTCGTGGCCTCCTCGTTGATTGCTTGACGTCCACTCCAAGTCCTCTGGATCACGTTTGTTCCAAAAATCACGTTCCTGAAGGGTTCATTCCATTTGGACTCTGTTTGATATTCCTTTCCTTCGAAACACTGAAATAGGCAAAATAAACAACAATTTGGCTGGGCCTCTGGTTAATAGGTTAGTCCCAAAAATAATATAAAAGTGTATAATAAAGCCCATTGAACATCCAAAACAGATAATATAATAGCATGGAACAATCAAAAATTATAGATACGTTGGAGACGTATCAAGCATCCCCAAGCTTAATTCCTGCTCGTCCTTGAGTAGGTAAATGATAAAAACAGAATTTTTGATGTGGAATGCTACTTAGCATAATTTCAATGTAATTCTTTTTATTGTGGCATGAATATTTAGATCCGAAAGATTCAAGATAAAAGTTTAATGTTGACATAAAAACAATAATACTTCAAATGTGCTAACCAAGCAATTATGTCTTATCAAAATAACTTAGCCAAAGAAATCTTATCCCAACAAAATCATATAGTTAGGCCATGCTTCAATTTCGTCACACAAAACATTCTCATCATGCATAACCCTGACGACAAGCCGAGCAATTGGTTCATACTTTTTAACGCGCTTCAGCCTTTTCAACCCTTATGGAATACATGAGCGCAAGCCATGGATATAGCACTATGGGTGGAATAAAGTATAATGATGGGGGTTATGTGAGAAGACAAAAAGGTAGAAAGTCTCACATTGACGCAGCTAATCAATAGGCTATGGAGATGCCTGATACGTCTCCAACGTATCTATAATTTTTGATTGCTTCATGCTACTTTATCTACTGTTTTGGACTATATTGGGCTTTATTTTCCACTTTTATATTATTTTTTGGACTAACCTATTAACCGGAGGCCCACCCCAGAATTGCTGTTTTTTGCCTATTTCAGTGTTTCAAAGAAACGGAATATCAAACGGAGTCCAAACGGAATGAAACCATCGGGAACATGATTTTCTCACCGAACGTGATCCAGGAGACTTGGAACCTACTCCAAGAAGTGTCAGAGGCGGTCACGAGGGTGGAGGACGCCCTTTGGGCGCGCCCCCTACCTCGTGGGTCCCCTGACGCTCCACCTACGTACTCCTTCCTCCTATATATACCTACGTATCCCCGAACGATCAGAACAGGAGCCAAAAACCTAATTCCACCGCCGCAACCTTCTGTATCCACGAGATCCCATCTTGGGGCCTGTTCCGGAGCTCCGCCGGAGGGGGCATCCACCATGGAGGGCTTCTACATCAACACCATAGCCCCTCCGATGAAGTGTGAGTAGTTTACTTCAGACCTTCGGGTCCATAGCTAGTAGCTAGATGGCTTCTTCTCTCTTTTTGGATCTCAATACAATGTTCTCCCCCTCTCTTGTGGAGATCTATTCGATGTAATCTTCTTTTTGCAGTGTGTTTGTTGAGACCGATGAATTGTGGGTTTATGATCGAGTATTATCTATGGAAAATATTTGATTCTTCTCCGAATTATTTTATGTACGATTGAGTTATCTTTGCAAGTCTCTTCGAATTATCCTTTTTGGTTTGGCCAACTAGATTGGTAGTTCTTGCAATGGGAGAAGTGCTTAGCTTTGGGTTCAATCTTGCGGTGTCCTTACCCAGTGACAGAAGGGTTGCAAGGCACGTATTGTATTGTTGCCATCGAGGATAACAAGATTGGGTTTTTATCATATTGCATGAATTTATCCCTCTACATCATGTCATCTTGCTTAAGGCGTTACTCTGTTTTTAACTTAATACTCTAGATGCATGCTGGATAGCGGTCGATGAGTGGAGTAATAGTAGTAGATGCAGAATCGTTTCGATCTACTTGTCTTGGACGTGATGCCTATATACATGATCATTGCCTAGATATACTCATAACTATGCTCAATTCTGTCAATTGCTCAACAGTAATTTGTTCACCCACCGTAGAATATCTATGCTCTTGAGAGAAGCCACTAGTGAAACCTATGGCCCCCGGGTCTATTCTCATCATATCAATCTCTATCACTTTATTTACTTGTTTTGCTTTTACTTTGCCTTTTACTTTTACTTTGCATCTATCTATCAAAAATACCAAAAACATTATTTATCATCTCTATCAGATCTCACCCTCGTAAGTGACTGTGAAGGGATTGACAACCCCTAATCGTGTTGGTTGCGAGTAGCTATCATTTTGTGTAGGTATGAGGGACTTGTGCATGGTCTCCTACTGGATTGATACCTTGGTTCTGAAAAACTGAGGGAAATACTTACGCTACTTTGCTGCATCATCCTCTCCTCTTCGGGGAAATCCAACGCATTGCTCAAGAGGTAGCAAGAAGAATTTTTGGCGCCGTTGCCGGGGAGGCTCACGCAAGCAAGTCAACCATACCAAGTACCCATCGCAATCCCTATCTCTCGCATTACATTATTTTCCATTTGCCTCTCGTTTTCCTTTCCCCCACTTCACCCTTGCCATTTTATTTGCCCTCTCTTTCCCAATCTCCTCCTCTCTTTCTCATTTGCCTTTTTCCCCATTGCCTTTCTGTTTGCTTGTGTGTTGGATTACTTGTTGCCATGGCGCAAGATAATACCAAATTGTGTGATTTCTCGAATACCAATAATAATGATTTCCTTAGTACTCTGATTGCTCCTCTTAATAATGATGAGTCTTGTGAAATCAATACCGCTTTGTTGAATCTTGTTATGAAAGATCAATTCGCTGGCCTTCCTAGTGAAGATGCCGCTACTCATCTAAACAATTTTGTTGATTTGTGTGATATGCAAAAGAAGAAAGATACGGATAACAATATTCTCAAATTGAAGTTATTTCCATTTTCACTTAGAGATCGTGCTAAAGTTTGGTTTTCATCTTTGCCTAAAAATAGTATTGATTCTTGGAACAAGTGCAAAGATGCTTTTATCTCTAAGTATATTCCTCCCGCTAAGATTATCACTCTTAGGAATGGTATCATGAATTTTAAACAACTTGATCATGAGCATGTTTCCCAATCTTGGGAAAGAATGAAATTGATGCTTCGCAATTGCCCTACTCATGGTTTGAATTTATGGATGTTCATACAAAAATTTTATGCCGGATTGAATTTTGCTTCTAGAAATCTTTTTGATTCGGCCGCGGGAGGCACATTTATGGAAATTACGTTAGGGGATGCTAGAAAATTGCTTGATAATATTATGGCTAATTATTCTCAATGGCACACTGAAAGATCTTCTAGTAAAAAAGTGCATGCTATAGAAGAAATCAATGTTTTGAGTGAAAAGATGGATGAACTTATGAAGATGTTTGCTCCTAAAAATACTCCTCTTGATCCCAATGATATGCCTTTGTCTACTTTGCTTGAGAATAATAATGAATCTATGGATGTGAATTTTGTTGGTAGGAATAGTTTTGGAAACAACGCGTATAGAGGGAATTTTAATCCTAGGCCTTATCCTAGTAATCCTTCTAATAATTATGGAAATTCCTATAACAACTCTTATGGAAATTTTAATAAGATGCCCTCTGAATTTGAGAGTAGTGTTAAAGAGTTTATGAATTCACAAAAGAATTTTAATGCTTTGCTTGAAGAGAAATTGCTTAAAGTTGATGATTTGGCTTGGAACTTTGATAGAATTTCTCTTGAAATTGATTCTTTAAAACTTAGATCTATTCCTCCTAAGCATGATATCAATGAGTCTCTCAAATCCATGAGAATTTCCATTTATGAGTGCAAAGAAAGAACCGCTAGGATGCGTGCTTCTAAAGATGCCTTTATTAAAGCGTGTTCTTACAATTCCTATGAAAATCAAGATGAAGATATAAAAGTTATTGATGTGTCCCCTATTAAATCTTTGTTTTGCAATATGAATCTTGATGAAACTGAATATGATCTTCCTTTACCTAGAAGGCGTTCTAAGAATTCGGAGTTTCTAGATCTTGATGATGAAATTGATGAAAGTGGGATTGAAATAAATAAAAACCGAGATGTTACTAAACCCACTATTTTGGATCTCAAGGAATTTAATCATGAAAATTGCTCTTTGATTGGTTGTATTTCCTTGTTGCAATCCGTGCTAGATTCTCCTCATGCTTATAGTCAAAATAAGGCCTATACCGAACACATTGTTGATGCTTTGATGCAATCTTATGAAGAAAAACTTGAGTTGAAAGTTTCTATCCCTAGAAAACTCTATGATGAGTGGGAACCTACTATTAAAATTAAAATTAAATATTATGAGTTTCATGCTTTGTGTGATTTGGGTGCTAGTGTCTCTACTATTCCCAAAGCTTTGTGTGATTTGCTAGATTTCCGTGATTTTGATGATTGCTCTCTAAACATGCATCTTGCGGATTCCACTATTAAAAAACATATGGGAAGAATTAACGATGTTCTTATTGTTTCAAATAGGAATTATGTGCCCGTAGATTTTATTGTTCTTGATATAGATTGCAATCTTTCATGTCCTATTATTCTTGGTAGACCTTTCCTTAGAACGATTGGTACAATTATTGATATGAAGAAAGGGAATATTAGATTCCAATTTCCCTTAAAGAAGGGTATGGAACACTTCCCTAGAAAGAAAATAAAATTACCATATGAATCTATCATGAGAGCCACTTATGGATTGCCTACCAAAGATGGCAATACCTAGATCTATCCTTGCTTTTATCCCTAGCTAGGGGCGTTAAACGATAGCGCTTGTTGGGAGGCAACCCAATTTTATTTTGTGTTTTTTGTTTTTCCTTCTGTTTAGGAATAAATAATCCATCTAGCCTCTGTTTGGATGTCGTTTTATCTTTTAATTAGTGTTTGTGCCAAGTAGAACCTATAGGATAACCTACGATGATAGTTGATTTGATTCTGCTGAAAAACAGAAACTTTGCGCGCACGAATATAATTTTGTTAAATCACAAGAACGTGCTTTTGCGTTGATCATTTTTGCTTCTGTTCAATAAACAAATTTTCCAGGACTTCCTATTTTTTTAGAAGTTTTAGAGTTCCAGAAGTTTGCGTTAGTTACAGATTGCTACAGACTGTTCTGTTTTTGACAGATTCTGTTTTACGTGTGTAGTTTGCTTATTTTGATGAATCTATGGCTAGTAAAATAGTTTATAATCCATAGAGAAGTTGGAATACAGTAGGTTTAACACCAATATAAATAAAGAATGAGTTCATTACAGTACCTTGAAGTAGTCTTTTGTTTTCTTTCTCTAACGGAGCTCACGAGATTTCTGTTGAGTTTTGTGTTGTGAAGTTTTCAAGTTTTGGGTGAATTCTTTTGATGGATTATGGAACAAGGAGTGGCAAGAGCCTAAGCTTGGGGATTCCCATGGCACCCCCAAGATAATCCAAGGACACCAAAAAGTCAAAGCTTGGGGATGCCACGGAAGGCATCCCCTCTTTCGTCCAGTTCCATCGGTGATTTACTTGGAGCTATATTTTTATTCACCACATGATATGTGTTTTGCTTGGAGCGTCTTGTATTATTTGTCTCTTTGCTTATTAGTCTACCACAATCATCCTTTCTGTACACACCTTTTGAGAGAGCCATACATGATTTGGAATTTTCTAGAATACTCTATGTGCTTCACTTATATCTTTTGAGCTTGATAGTTTTTGCTCATAGTGCTTCACTTATATCTTTTGAGCGTGATAATTTTTGCTCTAGTGCTTCACTTATATCTTTTAGAGCATGGTGGTGGATTTGTTTTAAAGAAACTATTGATCTCTCATGCTTCACTTAGATTATTTTGAGAGTCGTTAATAGCATGGTAATTTGCTTAATGTTAATATACTTGGTATTCAAGATATGTGAAACTTTCTTTTGAGTGAATTGAATACTAAGATAAGTTTGATGCTTGATAATTGTTTTGATATATGGAGGTGATAATATCAAAGTCATGCTAGTTGGGTGATTATGAATTTGAGAAATACTTGTGTTGAAGTTTGCAAGTCCCGTAGCATGCACGTATGGTTAAAATTGTGTAACAAATTTGAAACATGAAGTGTACCTGGCTTGTGCATCCTTATGAGTGGCAGTCGGGGACGAGCGATGGTCTTTTCCTACCAATCTATCCCCCTAGGAGCATGCACGTAGTACTTGATTTTTGATGACTTCTAAATTTTTGCAATAAGTATATGAGTTCTTTTGACTAATGTTGAGTCCATGGATTATACGCACTCTCACCTTTCTGCCTTTGTTAGCCTCTTCGGTACCGTGCATTGCCCTTTCTCACCTTGAGAGTTGGTGCAAACTTTGCCGGTGCATCCAAACCCCGTGATACGATACGCTCTATCACACATAAACCTCCTTATATCTTCCTCAAAACAGCCACCATACCTACCTATCATGGCATTTCCATAGCCATTCCTAGATATGTTGCCATGCAACTTCCACCATCATCATCATGACATACATTACTTTTCTCATATTGCCATTGCATGATCATGTAGTTGACATCATATTTGTGGCAAGGCCACCATGCATTATTTTTCATACATGTCACTCTTGATTCATTGCACCATCCCGGTACACCACCGGAGGCATTCATATAGAGTCATATCTTGTTCTAAGTTTCGAGTTGTAATCCTTATGTTGTAATCAATAGAAGTGTGATGATCATCATTTTTAGAGCATTGCCCAAATAAAAAAAAGGCCAAAAGAAAAAAAGAAAGCCCCCCCCCCAAAAAGGGCAATGCTACTATCTCTTTTTCCACACTTGTGCTTCAAAGTAGCACCTTGTCCTTCATGTAGTGAGTCTCATATATTGTGCTTCAAAGTAGCACCTTGTTCTTCATATAGTGAGTCTCATAAGTTGTCTTTTTATACTAGTGGGAATATTTCATTATAGAACTTGGCTTGTATATTCCTACAATGGGCTTCCTCAAATGCCCTAGGTCTTCATGAGCAAGCAAGTTGGATGCACACCCACTAGTTTTCTTTTGTTGAGCATTCATATCTCTAGTGCATCCGTTGCATGGCAATCCCTACTCCTCATGTTGACATCAATTGATGGGCATCTCCATAGCCCATTGATTAGCCTCGTTAATGTGAGACTTTCTCCCTTTTTTGTCTTCTCCACACAATCCCCATCATCATATTCTATTCCACCCATAGTGCTATATCCATGGCTCACGCTCATGTATTGCATGAAGGTTGAAAAAGTTTGAGATGATTTAAGTATGAAACAATTGCTTGGCTTGTTATCGGGGGTATAGAAGTTGGGAACATCTTTGTGTGACGAAAATGAAGCATAGCCTAACTATATGATTTTGTAGGGATGAACTTTCTTTTGCCATGTTATTTTGAGAAGACATGATTGCTTTGATTAGTATGCTTGAAGTATTATTATTTTTGTGTCAATATGAACTTTTGTCTTGAATCTTTCGGATCTGAATATTCATATCACAGTTAAGAAGATTTACATTGAAATTATGCCAAAGTATCACTCCGCATCAAAAATTCTTTTTTATCATTTACCTACTCGAGGACAAGCAGTAATTAAGCTTGGGGATGCCTGATACGTCTCCAACGTATCCATAATTTTTGATTGCTCCATGCTACTTTATCTACTGTTTTGGACTACATTGGGCTTTATTTTCCACTTTTATATTATTTTTGGGACTAACCTATTAACCGGAGGCCCAACCCAGAATTGTTGTTTTTTGCCTATTTCAGTGTTTCAAAGAAACGGAATATCAAACGGAGTCCAAACGGAATGAAACCTTCGGGAACATGATTTTCTCACCGAACGTGATCCAGGAGACTTCGACCCTACTCCAAGAAGTGCCAGAGGCGGTCACGAGGGTGGAGGGCGCCCCCCTACCTCGTGGGCCCCCTAACGCTCCACTGACGTACTCCTTCCTCCTATATATACCTACGTATCCCCGAACGATCAGAACAGGAGCCAAAAACCTAATTCCACCGCCGCAACCTTCTGTATCCACGAGATCCCATCTTGGGGCCTATTCCGGAGCTCCGCCGGCATCCACCACGGAGGGCTTCGACATCAACACCATGGCCCCTCCGATGAAGTGTGAGTAGTTTACTTCAGACCTTCGGGTCCATAGCTAGTAGCTAGATGGCTTCTTCTCTCTTTTTGGATCTCAATACAATGTTCTCCCCCTCTCTTGTGGAGATCTATTCGATGTAATCTTCTTTTTGCGGTGTGTATGTTGAGAACGATGGATTGTGGGTTTATGATCCAGTATTATCTATGGAAAATATTTGATTCTTCTCAGAATTCTTTTATGTATGATTGAGTTATCTTTGCAAGTGTCTTCGAATTATTCTTTTTGGTTTGGCCAACTAGATTGGTAGTTCTTGCAATGGGAGAAGTGCTTAGCTTTGGGTTCAATCTTGCGGTGTCCTTACCCAGTGACAGAAAGGGTTGCAAGGCACGTATTGTATTGTTTCCATCGAGGATAACAAGATGGTTTTTTTACCATATTGCATGAATTTATCCCTCTACATCATGTCATCTTGCTTAAGGTGTTACTCTATTTTTAACTTAATACTCTAGATGCATGTTGGATAGCGGTCGATGAGTGGAGTAATAGTTGTAGATGCAGAATCGTTTCGATCTACTTGTCTTGCACGTGATGCCTATATACATGATCATTGCCTAGATATACTCATAACTATGCTCAATTCTGTCGATTGCTCAACAGTAATTTGTCCACCCACCGTAGAATATTTATGCTCTTGAGAGAAGCCACTAGTGAAACCTATGGCCCCCGGGTCTATTCTCATCATATCAATCTCTATCACTTTATTTACTTGTTTTGCTTTTACTTTGCCTTTTACTTTTACTTTGTATCTGTCTATCAAAAATACCAAAAATATTATTTATCATCTCTATCAGATCTCACCCTCGTAAGTGACCGTGAAGGGATTGACAACCACTAATTGCGTTGGTTGCGAGTAGCTATCGTTTTGTGTAGGTACGAGGGACTTGTGCGTGGTATCCTACTGGATTGATACCTTGGTTCTCAAAAACTGAGGGAAATACTTACGCTACTTTGTTGCATCATCCTCTCCTCTTTGGGGAAATCCAACGCAGTGCTCAAGAGGTAGCAATGCCCATCAATTGATGTCAATGTGAGGAGTAGGGTTTGCCATGCAACGGATGCACTAGAGCTATAAATATATGAAAGCTCAACAAAAGAAACTAAGTGGGTGTGCATCCAACTTACTTGCTCATGAAGACCTAGGGCATTTTGAGGAAGCCCATCATTGGAATATACAAGCCAAGTTCTATAATGAAAATTTCCCACTAGTATATGAAAGTGACAACATAGGAGACTCTCTGTCATGAAGATCACGGTGCTACTTTGAAGCACAAGTGTGGAAAAAAGATAGTAACATTGTCCCTTCTCTCTTTTTATCTCATTTTTTGGGTCTTCTCTTTTTTTTGACCTCTTTTTTCTTCTTCTTTTTTTCTTAGTCCGGGATCTCATCCCGACTTGTGGGGGAATCATAGTCTCCATCATCCTTTCCTCACATAGGACAATGCTCTAATAATGATGATCATCACACTTTTAATTACTTACAACTCAAGAATTACAACTCAATGCCTAGAACAAAATATGACTCTATGTGAATGCCTCCGGCGGTGTGCCGGGATATGCAATGAATCAAGAGTGACATGTATAAAAAATTATGAATGGCGGATTTGCCACAAATACAATGTCAACTACATGATCATGCAAAGCAATATGACAATGATGAAGCGTGTCATAATAAACAAAACGGTGGAAATTTGCATGGCAATATATCTCGGAATGGTTATGGAAATGCCATGATAGGTAGGTATGGTGACTGTTTTGAGGAAGATATAAGGAGGTTTATGTGTGATAGAGCGTATCATATCACGGGGTTTGGATGCACCGGTGAAGTTTGCACCAACTCTCAAGGTGAGAAAGGGCAATGCATAGTACCATAGAGGCTATAAAATTGTGGAAGGGTGAGAGTGCGTATAATCCATGGACTCACATTAGTCATAAAGAACTCATATACTTATTGCAAAATTTTATTAGCCCTCGAAGCAAAGTACTACTACGCATGCCCCTAGAGGGATAGATTGGTAGGAAAAGACCATCGCTCGTCCCCGACCGCCACTCATAAGGAAAGCAATAAAAGAACACCTTATGCGTCAAATTTGTCACACAACTTTTACCATACGTGCATGCCACGGGACTTGCCAACCTTAACACAAGTATTTATCAATTTCACAATTACTCAACTAGATGACTTTAATATCACTACCTCCATATCTCAAAACAATTATCAAGTATCAAATTGATCATAGCATCCAATTCACTTCCTACGATAGTTTTTATTATACCCAACTTGGCTGCCTACCATTCTAGGACCAATTTTATAACCAAAGCAAATACCATGCTGTTCTAAAAGACTCTCAAAATAATATAAGTGAAGCATGAGAGATTAGCAATTTCTACAAAATTAAGCCACCACCGTGCTCTAAAAGATATAAGTGAAGCACATAGCATATTCTAATAAATTCAATCAAGTAGGCTTCTCCCAAAAGGTGTGTACAACAAGGATGATTGTGGAAAACTAAAAAGCAAAGACTAATAATACACGACGCTCCAAGCAAAACACATATCATGTGGCGAATAAAAATATAGCTCCAAGTAAAGTTACCAATGAATGAAGACGAAAGAGGGGATGCCTTCCCGGGGCATCCCCAAGCTTAGGCTTTTGGCTATCCTTGAATATCTTGGGGTGCCATGGGCATCCCCAAGCTTAGGCTCTTGCCCTCCTTATTCCATAGTCCATCAAAGCTTTACACAAAACTTGAAAACTTCACAACACAAAACTCAACAGAAATCTTATAAGCTCCGTTAGTGAAAGAAAACAAAACCACCACATAACGTACTGTAATGAATCATTATTTATTTATTTGGTGTTAAACCTACTGTATTCCAACTTATCTATGGTTTATAAACTATTTTACTAGCCATAGATGCATCAAAATAAGCAAACAACACACGAAAAACAGAATCTGTCAAAAACAAACAGTCTGTAAAAATCCTACCAAATAGGAAGTCCTGGAAAATTGTCTGTTGATCAGCAGGAAAAAGAATCAACTCAAAATCACGTTTGGTGTGATTTAACGAAACTAATTTCGTGCCGTGCAAAGTTTCTATTTTTCATCAGAATCAATCAACTGTCACCATAGGTTATCCTATAGGCTCTACTTGCCACAAACTCTAATTAAAACATAAAAACACATCTAAACAGAAGGTAGATGCAACATTTATTACTAAATAGAAACCAAAAACAAAAAAAAACACAAAATAAATTGGGTTGCCTCCCAACTAGCGCTATCGTTTAACGCCTCTAGCTAGGCATAAAAGCAAAGATAGATCTAAGTAGTGCCATAATAATAAGATAGATCTTGAAAACTCGTCTCATATTCTCTATGTTCACCAGCAAGTTTTCTTTGAGGCAAGCAAAAGTAATCAAAAGGGCTAAGTTTGGTGGGACAAATTCCCCAAGATCAATCATGGGAGGAACGGGTTCCTCCTTTGGCCCTTCATTAATGAACAAACTAATTCATCACTATAAGCATTCTTTTGGGAAAATCTCGTGAGCCTATACTCATGAGAGTATCCTAGCTCATTATTTGAAGAGCAAAATCATTATTAAGTTCGGAAATTCTATCAACTAGGACATTGGTAGGAACCTTTTTCTAAGGTTTTCATTGAAAGCAACACAATCCGAAGATTGAAAACGCCTAATTTCCTCTTGATGGAAGAGGACCGCCTCTATGGGAGGACGACCGGTGTCCACCCTATAGTGCACAAAGATTCTTTGGCCCCTCTTATTATAAATCTAAACTCATGAGCCAAAAAGATAGTAACAACACGCTTAACAGAAGAATGCTCAATATTGGAAAATTATAGGAAAATTCTTTGTATGCAAGGATGCATATGCATAAAATTGTCTCTGAAGTTCAACTACAAGCATAGCGATAGCATCCGCAAGACTACTAGTTCTATGAAGAATAGATCCACCCATAGAAGGTAAAGCACCGGCACAAGTAAAGAAATCTTGGATAACACCTTTTCAAATAATGTTACCACTACAGATTTGAAACTTTTTAGTATGCAAGGTTCTTCAGCCAGAGGCCAAATTTCCATGTTATCATTATTGTCCAAATCGATGATAATCTCCCCAATTTCAGACATAACGACAAACAAAAGCTAGGGAGAAGAAGAAGGCTAACGAAAGAGAGAAAGAAGATTGGGAAAGAGAGGGCGAATAAAACGGCAAGGGTGAAGTGGGGAGAGGAAAACGAGAGGCAAATGGCAAATAATGTAAATGCGAGGGAGATGAGTTTGTGATGGGTACTTGGTATGTCTTGACTTGAGCGAAGACCTCCCCGGCAATGGCACCAGAAATCCTTCTTGCTATGTCTTGAGCTTGCGTTGGTTTTCCTTGAAGAGGAAGGGTGATGCAGGCAATAGTAGCGTAAGTATTTTCCTCAATTTTTGAGAACCAAGGTATCAATTCAGTAGGAGGCTCCTCAAAAGTCCCACGCACCTACACAAACAAACAAAGAACTCGCAACCAACGCAATAAAGGGGTTGTCAATCCCTTCACGGCCACTTGCGAAAGTGAGATCTGATAGAGATAGTATGAATAAGATAAATATATTTTGGTATTTTATAATATAGATGCAAAAAGTAAAGATGCAAATAAAAGTAGATTGAAAGCTTATATGATAAAAGATAGACCCGGGGGCCATAGGTTTCACTAGTGGCTTCTCTCAAGATAGCATAAGTATTACGGTGGGTGAACAAATTACTGTCGAGCAATTGATAGAAAAGAGATAATTATGAGATTATCTAGGCATGATCATGTATATAGGCATCATGTCCGTGACAAGTAGACCGAATCCTGCCTGCATCTACTACTATTACTCCACACATCGACCACTATCCGGCATGCATCTAGAGTATTAAGTTCATAAGAACAGAGTAACACATTAAGAAAGATGACATGATGTAGAGGGATAAACTCAAGCAATATGATATAAACCCCATCTTTTATCCTCGACGGCAAACAATACAATACGTGCCTTGCAACCCTTTCTGTCACTGGGTAAGGACACCGCGAGATTGAACCCAAAGCTAAGCACTTCTCCCATTGCAAAAAAGATCAATCTAGTAGGCCAAACCAAACTGATAATTCGAAGAGACTTCCAAAGATAACAAATCATACATAAAAGAATTCAGAGGAGATTCAAATATTGTTCATAGATAATCTTGATCATAAACCCACAATTCATCGGATCTCGACAAACACACCGCAAAAGAAGATTACATTGAATAGATCTCCAAGAGAATCGAGGACAACTTTGAATTGAGATCCAAATAGAGAGAAGAAGCCATCTAGCTAATAACTATAGACTCGAAGGTCTGAGGTAAACTACTTACACATCATCGGAGAGGGTATGGTGTTGATGTAGAAGCCCTCCATGATCAATGCCCCCTCCGGTGGAGCACCAGAAAAGGCCCCAAGAAGGGATCTCATGGGTACAGAGAGTTGCGGCGGTGGAAATAGGGTTTCGGCTCCTGTTCTGATGTTTCCAGGGCATATGAGTATATATATAGGCAAAAGAGGTCGGTCAGGAGAGCTACAAGGGGCCCACAAGGGTGGGGGCGCGCCTAGGGTGCAGGCGCGCCTCCCTGCCTCATGGCCTCCTCGTTGATTGCTTGATGTCCACTCCAAGTTCTCTGGATCACGTTTGTTCCGAAAATCACGTTCCCGAACGTTTCATTCTGTTTGGACTCCATTTGATATTCCTTTCCTTCGAAACACTGAAATAGGAAAAAAAACAGCAATTTGGGCTGGGCCTCCGGTTAATAGGTTAGTCCCAAAAATAATATAAAATTGTATAATAAAGCCCATTGAACATCCAAAATAGATAATATAATAGCATGGAACAATCAAAAATTATAGATATGTTGGAGACGTATCAGGAGTCCTGGGCTAAGGGGTCCTCGGGCGTCCGGCCTATTGGACATGGGCCGGACTAATGGGCTATGAAGATACAAGACCGAAGACTCTCTCCCGTGTTCGGATGGGACTCTCCTTTGTGTGGAAGGTAAGCTTGGCAACCAGATATAAAGATTCCTTTTCTTTGTAACTGACTTTGTACAACCCTAGCCCCCTCTTGTGTCTATATAAACCGAAGGGCTTAGTCCGGAAAAATACACAGTCATACAGGCTAGACTTTTAGGGTTTTAGCCATTACGATCTCGTGGTAGATCAACTCTTGTAATAGTCATATTCATCAAGATCAATCAAGCAGGAAGTAGGGTATTACCTCCATAGAGAGGGCCCGAACCTGGGTAAACATTGTGTCCCCCATCTCCTATTACCATCGACCTTAGATGCACAGTTCGAGACCCCCTACCCGAGATCCGCCCGTTTTGACACCGAAAACAACCACGACGCAACGATGGAGATCAAGGTGTCGGGCCAGTGAAGATGGAAATCATGACGATGCTTTGGAGATGGAGATCAAAAGCACAACATGATGATGGCCATATCATGTCACATATTTTTTGATTGCATGTGATGCTTATCTTTTATGCATCTTATTTTGCTTAGTACGACGGTAGCATTATAAGATGATCCCTTAACCAAATTTCAAGGTATAAGTGTTCTCCCTGAGTATGCACCATTGCGATAGTTCGTCGTGTTGAGACACCACGCGATGATCGGGTGTGATAGACTCTACGTTCAAATACATCGGGTGCAGGACAATTTTGCACATACGAAATACTCGGGTTAAACTTGATGAGGCTAGCATGTACAGACATGGCCTCGGAACACTGGAGACCGAAAGGTCGAACGTGAATCATATAGTAGATATGATCAACATAGAGATGTTCACCATTGATGACTACTCCATCTCACGTGATGATCGGACATGGTTTAGTTGATTTGGATCACGTATCATTTAGATGGCTTGAGGGATGTCTATCTAAGTGGGAGTTCTTAAGTAATTTGATTAATTGAACTTAATTTATCATGAACTTAGTCTTGATAGTATTTGCATATCTATGTTGTAGATCAATGGCCCGTGCTACCATTACCTTGAATTTTAATGCGTTCCTAGAGAAAGCTAAGTTGAAAGATGATGGTAGCAACTACACGGACTGGTTCTGTAACTTGAGGATTATCCTCATTGCTACATAGAAGAATTATGTCCTTGATGCACCGCTAGGTGAAAGGCCTACTGCAGGAGCAGATGCTGATGTCATGAATGCCTGACAGTCACGTGTTGATGACTACTCGATAGTTCAGTGTGCCATGCTTTACAACTTAGAATCGGGACTTCAAAGACGTTTTGACCATCATGGAGCATATGAGATGTTCCAAGAGTTGAAGTTAATATTTCAAGCAAATGCCCGAGTTGAGATATATGAAGTCTCGAACAAGTTCTATAGCTGCAGGATGGAGGAGAACCGTTATGTTAGTGAACACATACTCAGAATGTCTGGGTATCATAATCACTTGACTCAGCTGGGAGTTAATCTTCCAGATGATAGTGTTATTGACAGAGTTCTCCAATCACTGCCGCCAAGCTATGAAGGCTTCGTGATGAACTATAATATGCAAGGGATGAAGAAGACAATTCCCGAGCTCTTCGCAATGCTCAAAGCTGCGGAGGTAGAAATCAAGAAGGAGCATCAAGTGTTGATGGTTAACAAGACCACTAGTTTCAAGAAAAAGGGCAAGGGAAAGAAGGGGAACTTCAAGAAGAATGGCAATCAAGTTGCCACTCCCGGGAAGAAGCCCAAAGCTGGACCCAAGCCTGAAACTGAGTGCTTCTACTGCACAGGGACTGGTCACAAGAAGCGGAACTGCCCCAAGTATTTGGCGGATAAGAAGGATGGCAAAGTGAACAAAGGTATTTGATACTGGTTCGGTTTCTCATATATAGGGGCTACGGATTAAACGAGGATTGGCTAAGGACGAAGTGACGATGCGCGTCGGGAATGGTTCCAAGGTCGATGTGATCGCCGTCGGCACGCTACCTCTACATCTACCTTCGGGATTAGTTTTAGACCTGAATAAATGTTATTTGGTGCCAGCGTTGAGCATGGACATTATATCTGGATCTTGTTTAGTGCGAGACGGTTATTCATTTAAATCAGAGAATAATGGTTGTTCTATTTACATGAGTAATATCTTTTATGGTCATGCACCCTTGAAGAGTGGTATATTTTTGTTGAATCTCGATTGTGGTGATACACATATTCATAATATTGATGCCAAAAGATGCAAAGTTGATAATGATAGTGCAACATATTTGTGGCACTATCGTTTAGGTCATATTGGTGTAAAGCGCATGAAGAAACTCCATGCAGATGGACTTTTGGAATCACTTGATTATGAATCATTTGATACTTGCAAACCATGCCTCATGGGCAAGATGACTAAAACTCCGTTCTCCGGAACAATGGAGCGAGCCAATGACTTATAGGAAATAATACATACCGATGTATGTGGTCCGATGAGTGTTGAGGCTCGCGGTGGGTATCGTTATTTTCTGACCTTCACAGATGATTTGAGCAGATATGGGTATATCTACTTAATGAAACATAAGTCTGAAACCTTTGAAAAGTTCAAAGAATTTTAGAGTGAAGTGGAGAATCATCGTAACAAAAAAACTAAAGTTTCTACAATCTAATCGCGGAGGCGAATATTTGAGTTACAAGTTTGGCCTTCATTTGAAACAATGTGGAATAGTCTCACAACTCACGCCACCTGGAACACCACAGCGTAATGGTGTGTCCGAACTCCGTAACCGCACTTTATTAGATATGGTGCGATCTATGATGTCTCTTACCAATTTACAACTGTTGTTTTGGGGTTATGCATTAGAGACAGCTGCATTCACATTAAATAGGGCACCATCTAAATCCGTTGAGATGACACCGTGTGAAGTATGGTTTGGCAAGAAACCTAAGCTATCGTTTCTTAAAGTTTGGGGTTGCGACACTTATGTCAAAGGGCTTCAACCTGATAAGCTCGAACCCAAATCGGAGAAGTGCGTCTTCATAGGATACCCTAGGGGAACAATTGGGTACACCTTCGACCATAGATCCAAAGGCAAGATCTTTGTTGCCAAGAATGGGACATTTATAGAGAAGGAGTTTCTCTCGAAAGAAGTGAGTGCAAGGAAAGTAGAACTTGGTGAGGTAATTGTACCTTCTCTCGAATTGGAAATTAGCACATCAGAGAAAACCATTCCCGTGATGCCTACACCAACTAGAGAGGAAGCTAATGATGGTGATAATGAAACTTCAGATCAAGTTACTACTGAACCTCGTAGGTCAACCAGAGCATGATCCACACCAAAGTGGTACGGTAATCCTGTTCTGGAAGTCATGTTACTAGACCATGGAAAACCTACGAACTATGAAGAAGATATGATGATCCCAGATTCCGATAAATGGCTTGATGCCATGAAATTTGAGATAGGATCCATGTATGAGAACAAAGTGTGGACTTTGGTGGACTTGCCCGATGATCGGCAAGCCATAGAGAATAAATGGATCTTCAAGAAGAAGACTGATGTTGATGGTAATGTTACTGTCTACAAAGCTCGACTTGTCGCAAAAGGTTTTCGACAAGTTCAAGGAGTTGACTACGATGAGACCTTCTCACCCGTAGCGATGCTTAAGTCTATCCAAATCATGTTAGCAATTGCCACATTTTATGATTATGAAATCTGGCAAATGGACGTCAAAACTACATTCCTTAATGGATTTCTTAAAGAAGAGTTGTATATGATGCAACCAGAAGGTTTTGTCGATTCTAAAGGTGCTAACAAAGTGTGAAAGCTCCAGTGATCCATCTATGGACTGGTGCAAGCATCTCGGAGCTGGAATATATGCTTTGTTGAAGTGATCAAAGCATATGGTTTTATACAGACTTTTAGAGAAGCCTGTATTTACAAGAAAGTGAGTGGGAGCTCTGTAGCATTTCTAATATTATATGTGGATGACATATTGTTGACTGGAAATGATATAGAATTTATGGATAGCATAAAAGGATACTTGAATAAAAAAATTCAATGAAAGACCTCAGTGAAGCTGCTTCTATATTGGGCATAAAGATCTATAGAGATAGATCAAGACGCTTAATAGGACTTTCACAAAGGACATACCTTGATAAAGTTTTGAAGAAGTTCAAAATGCATCAGTCAAAGAAAGGGTTCTTGCCTGTGTTATAAGGTGTGAAGTTGAGTCAGGCTCAATGCCCGCCCACTGCAGAAGATAGATAGAAAATGAAAGTCATTCCCTATGCCTCAGCCATAGGTTCTATCATGTATGATATGCTGTGTACCAGACCTGATGTGTGCCTGGCTATAAGTCTGGTAGGGAGGTACCAAAGTAATCCAGGAGTGGATCACTGGACAGCAGTCAAGAGCATCTTGAAGTACCTGAAAAGGACTAAGGAATGTTTCTCGTTTATGGAGGTGATAAAGAGCTCATCGTAAATGGTTACGTTGATGCTAGCTTTGACACTGATCCGGATGACTCTAAGTCACAAACCGGATACGTATTTATATTGAATGGTGGAGCTGTCAGTTGGTGCAGTTCCAAGCAGAGCGTCGTGGCGGGATCTATGTGTGAAGCGGAGTACATAGCTGCTTCGGAAGCAGCAAATGAAGAAGTCTGGATGAAGGAGTTCATATTCGATGCAGGTGTAATACCTAGTGCATCGGGTCCAATGAAATTCTTTTGTAACAATACTGGAGCAATTGCCTTAGAGAAGGAATCCAGATTTCACAAAAGAACCAAACACATCAAGAGACGCTTCAACTCCATCCGTGATCAAGTCAAGGAGGGAGACATTGAGATTCACAAAATACATACGGATCTGAATGTTGCAGACCCGTTGACTAAGCCTCTTCCACAAGCAAAACATGATCATCACCAAGACTCCATGGGTGTTAGAATCATTACAATGTAATCTAGATTATTGACTCTAGTGCAAGTGGGAGACTGAAGGAAATATGCCCTAGAGGCAATAATAAAGTTGTTGTTTTATATTTCATTATTCATGATAAATGTTTATTATTCATGCTAGAATTGTATTGATCGAAAACCTTAATACATGTGTGAATACATAGACAAACACTATGTCCCTAGTGAGCCTCTACTTGACTAGCTCGTCGATCAAAGATGGTTAAGGTTTCCTAACCATGGACATGAGTTGTCATTTGATAACGAGATCACATCATTAGGAGAATGATGTGATGGACATGACCCATCGGTTAGCTTAGCATATTGATCGTTCAATTTTATTGCTATTGCTTTCTTCATGTCAAATACATATTCCTTCGACTATGAGATTGTGCAACTCCCGGATACCGGAGGAGTAGCTTGTGTGCTATCAAACGTCACAACATAACTGGGTGATTATAAAGATGCTCTAGAGGTATATCCGAATGTGTTTGTTGGGTTGGCATAGATCGAGATTAGGATCTGTCACTCCGAGTATCAGAGAGGTATGTCTGGGCCCTCTCGGTAATGCACATCATAAGAAGCCTTGCAAGTATAGTGACTAATGAGTTAGTTGCGGGATGATGTTTTATGGAACGAGTAAAGAGACTTGCTGGTAACGAGATTGAACTAGGTATGAAGATACCGACGATCGAATCTCTGTCAAGTAACATACCGATGACGAAGGGAATAACGTATGTTGTCATAATGGTTTGACCGATAAAGATATTCGTATAATATGTAGGAGCCAATATGAGCATCCAGGTTCCACTGTTGGTTATTGACCGGAGAGGTGTCTTCGTCATGTCTACATAGTTCTGGAACCCGTAGGGTCCGCATGCTTAATGTTTGGTGACGATTTAGTATTATATGAGTTATGAGTATTGGTGAACGAATGTTGTTAGGAGTCCTGGATGAGATCACGGACATGACGAAAAGTCCTGAAATGGCCGAGAGGTAAAGATTGATATATAGGATGATAGTATTCGGAGTACCGGGGGGGGTATCGGAACCCCGGGGGGGAGATATGGCCCATATGGGCCATAAGAGGGGAGCACACCAGCCCACAAGGGTTGACACGCCCCCCTTAGGCAGGAGGCCGAATTGGAGAAGGAACAAGGGGGGTTCGCCCCCTTTCCTTTCTCTCTTCCCCTTCCCTTTTCTCTCCGATGAAATATGGTAGCAGGGGGGGGGGGCGAATTGGGAGAGGGCCCCAGGTAGGATTCCTCCTACTTGGGGCGCCCCATGGCTGCTCCCCTCCCCCTCCCACCTATATATACGTGGGGAGGGGGCGCCTAGAACACACAACAACAATCGTTAGCCACGTGCGGCGCCCCCCTCCATAGTTTACACCTCCGGTCATATCTTCGTAGTGCTTAGGCGAAGCCCTGCGCGGATCACTTCACCATCACCGTCACCATGCCGTCGTGCTAACGGAACTCATCTACTTCCTCGACACCTTGCTAGATCAAGAGGGCGAGGGACGTCATCATGCTGAACGTGTGCAGAACTCGGAGGTGTCGTACATTCGGTACTTGAGCGGTCGGAGCTAGAAGATATTCGACTACATCAACCGTATTGTTAAACGCTTCCGCTTTCGGTTATGAGGATACGTGGACACACTCTTCCCCCCTCGTTCCTATGCGTCTCCTAGACGGATCTTGCGTGAGCGTAGGAATTTTTTTTGAAATTGCATGCTATGTTTCCTAACAGATTTCCCCCTCCAACAGGCTGCCGAAAAAGGTCTCCAGATGAGATTTCTTTGGTACAGAAGCTTGCGACGGCGGTGTGGAAGTTCTAGATTTCTTTCTGGAGGTTTCGTGATTTATAGGATTTTCAGCCTCGGTTTCATGTCAGGGGGAGTCCCAAGGGACCCAGGAACTCAACCGACACGCTCTAGGGGGCGCCCCTGAGCTCGTGGCTCCCTTGGACTTCGTCTGGTCCACCTCCGAGGCTTCGTGGGTCTCTTATTGTCCATAAAAAATCACCGCAAAGTTTCGTGGCAATTGGACTGCGTTTGGTATAGTTTTTTGCAAAACGAAAAATAGCCAAAAAAATAGAAACTGGCACTGGATACTAGGTCAATAGGTTAGTTCCCAAAAATCATATAAAAGTGCACTAAAACCATATAAATTTACTGTAAACATGGCATGAATACTTCATAAATTATAGATACGTTGGATAGGTATCAAGTCTAACCTCAGGGGCGCATGGAATCCTTCATGCACTTTGGAGCAACTTCCAGTTGAGATGAGTAACTTCAGTCTCAGATGAACACTCGCCCAGAGGCTAGCCCGAGATCTTGTTCCCAAAAGTTGTAGCTGGATATTCCTGGCCGAACCTCCGCATTGCTGAAAAATATCCCAGGGTGCAGAGTTAGATTGGGCCACATAAAAGGCACATCCTTTCTTAGCTAAGGGGTATCTTGTTCCTGACTTGAGTTGAGCTGCTTTCTCTCACCTACTCCATTTCTCCAAATTTCAAAATCTCCCTTTTCTCCTCATCCGTACTCAAATCCATTTGTGCCTTCGAGGGAAAAGTTAGAGGAGCCCCCAATCCACATTTCCACTAAAGGAAATTCAACTTGCCTTTGTGTTGATTGTTTATTTATTACTCTTTGAGTTGTGGGCAATCCTAGATGGTTGGAGTCCACCCAAAAGCTTCCAAGTTATGTTGTGCTTCGATAAAGTTTATGAAGATTTGGTGGCAAGACGATCCACTAGTGTATTGAGGTATTTCCATTGGTGGGAAGCTCAAGGGGAATAATGTGAGACTCAGAGGCGTTCGAGTTGCTTTGGTGTCCGCAGCTCTCCAACAGAGATTAGTACTCCCTCAAGAGTGTGAAAACTGTGAGATAGATCCTTGTCTCTTAACTTGTGCTTAATTCATTCCCCAACCTTTTGATACGTCTCCAACATATCTATAATTTATGAAGTATTAATGCTATGTTTACAATAATTTTACATGGTTTTGGTACGATTTGCATGAAACTAACCCAGACTAACGCTGTTTTCACCAGAACTACTGTGGTGTTATTTTTTGTGCAGAAATGGAAGTTCTCCAAATGAGGTGAAAATATTTGACGATTTTTTTGGAACAAAAGAGAGCCCCGAAGCTTCATGGAAGGATCAAAAGGTGAAGGAGTAGGGCACAAGACACCGGTGCGCGCCAAGGGGCCCAGGCGCGCCCTGGTGGGCTGTGCTCACCTCGAGGCCCATCTTCGTGTGAAACCAATGCCAAAAAATCCTATAAATAGAGAAACCCCCAGAAATAACCCTAGATCAGAAGTTCCGCCGCCGCAAGCCTCTGTAGCCATGAATAACCAATCTAGACCCTGTTCCGGCACTCCGTTGGAGGGGGAAATCATCATCAATGGCCATCTTCATTATCCCGGCGGCCAGCATGATGAGGAGGGAGTAGTCCACCCTCGGGGCTGAGGGTTTGTACCAGTAGCTATGTGTTTAATCTCTTTCTCTCTCTCGTGTGTTCTTGAGATGTCACGATCTTGATGTATCACGGGGTTTGTTAATATAGTTGGATAATATGGTGTTTTCCCCTCTCTATCTTGTTGTGATGAATTGAGTTTTCGCTTTGAGATTTCGTTCTTATCGGATTGAATACTTTTTATGGATTTGAGATCACTTGACATATGTCTTGCATATGGATACCCATGGTGACAATGGGGTATTATATTGATTCACTTGATATATGTTTTTGCACGCAATACACGGACTCCCGAGGTTACATTGGGGTAATCTATGCATAGGGGTTGATGCACATTCTTGTCTTTGTTTCTCCGGTAGAAATCTTGGGGCACTTTTTGAGGTTCTTTGTGTTGGATTGAGTATTATGAATCTAAATTTGATTTCGTGTTATTTTAGTACGAACTCTTGGGTAGATCGATCAGAAAGAATAGCTTTGAGGTGGTTCCGTACCCTACAAACAATTTCTTCTTATGTTCTACACTAGATAGGAACTTTGGAGTGATTCTTCATCGCACGTTGAGGGATGGTTATATGATCCAATTATATTAGCATTGTTAGGTGATTGCACTAGCGAAAGTATGGACCCTAGGCCTTGTTTTCAAGCATTGCAATACCGTTTGTGCTCACATTTATTGATTGCTACCTTACTATTTTATCTATTCAGATTATAAAAATATATTTCTACCATCCATATTACACTTATATCACCATCTCTTCACCGAACTAGCCCACCTATACAATTTGCCATTGTATTGGGTGTGTTGGGGACAGAAGAGATTTCTTGTATTTGGTTGCAGGGTTGTTTGAGAGAGACCATCTTCATCCTACGCCTCCCACGGATTGATAAACCTTAGGTCATCCACTTGAGGGAAAATTTCTACTGTCCTAAAAATCTCTTTGCTTGGAGGCCCAACACCAGTCTACAAGAATAAAGTTGTGTAGTAGACATCATGCTCTTTTCTGGCGCTGTTGCTGGGGAGGTTAGTGCATGAAGGTATATCTTTAGATCTTGCAATTGAATCTTTTAGATTCTTGTTTTATCACTAGTTTGGTTTATAAAAGAAAACTACAAAAAGATGGAATTGTGGTGGTCTCATATTGTTCATCTTTATCATGTCTTTCTTGAAAATGATGGATCGGAAAATTGTGCTCAAAGGATAGAAGAAGAATTCAATAAAATGTTTGGCATAAAATCTTTGAATGATGAGCATGATTGCAATGTTGTTATTATGAATTCTTTGAATATGCATGATGCTAATTATATGCAAAGCCATAAGCTTGGGGATCCTATGTTTGATGAAAATGATATTTTTAGCCCCCCAAGTATTGATGAGAATATGTTTACTATGATGAAAGAATTCCTCCTATCTATGATGATTATGGTGATGACGTGTATTGTATATTGAATAATGATAACCATGAAACTTGTCATCATGATTTTAATTTTCAATCACATGATAGTTATTTTGTTGAGCTTGCTCCCACTACTATTGATGAGAATAAATTTGCTTGTCTGGAGAGTAATAAATTCCTATGCTTGTGGATCATGAAGAGAATGCTTTATGTGATAATTATATTGTTGAATTCGTTCATGATGCCACTAAAAATTATTATGAGGGAGGCGCATATGCTTGTAGGAATTGCAATAACATCAAGTTTCCTCTCTTTATGTTGAAAGTTTTGAAGTCATGCTTGTTTTGCCTTCCTATGCTAGTTGATTGTTGTTCCCATAAATTGTTTGATCACAAAATACCTATGCATATAAAGTGGGTTAGGCTTAAATGTGTCTTTCGTGTGATTCAAGATGCTCTCTTTGTGTTTCAATTCTTTACTTCTATGCGAGCATCATTGAAATCATCATGCCTAGATAAAAGGCATTAAAGAAAAGCACTTGTTAGGAGACAACCCAACATTTTACCTACTATTTTTGTGTGTTCACATGATTAGGCTTCTGTAGTAATCAATTTTTATATCTTTTGTTTCAATAAAGTGCCAAGTGAAGCCTTTGGGATAGTGTGGATGATAGTTGACTTGATTCCGTGGAAAAACAAAAACTTTTGCGCCCAGTACATGAATTTCTAAAATTTACTAGAACGTGATTTTGACCTGAAATTTTTACATATGATTGATATACAAATTATCTTCGTTTTCCTAAGTTTTCATAATTTTTAGAGATGCAAAAGTATGAGAACAATTCAGATCATTACAGACTATTCTATTTTTGACAGATTTTGTTTCCAATGCATAGTTTACTTGTTTCCTAGTTTCTATGGCTTATATTGGTCAATATAAATTATGGAAATGATATAGTACAATAGTAATTGTGTGAGAACAATTATGGATCTTGTCTTGAAAGTACCAAGGTGAATGATTTGCTTTTTATCATACTAACCACTCTCACGAAGTTCCGTTAAGTTTTGTGTGATTGAAGTTTTCAAGTTTTGGGTGAGCTATCGATATGAGGAGAATAAGGAGTGACAAGACCCTAATCTTGGGGATGCGCAAGGAACCCCTAAGGTAACATTCAAGGAAGATACAAGCAACCAAGCTTGGGGATGCCCCAGAAGGCATCCCCTCTTTCGTCTTCAACATTATCGGTAACCTCACTTGGAGCTATGTTTTCATTCATCACATGATATGTTTTTCTCTTGGAGCATCATTTTATTTTATTAGTATTTGCTTGATGTTATCTATAATAATGTTTCGCATCTTTTACTTCAATAAAAATGTCAAGTATAGCCTTTTCCATGCTTATTTTGCAAGTATATGAGTTGTTGTTTCAAAACAAAAAGTTTATTGCTGTTGCAAAAATTCTCTAGAAAAGTAAGAATGTGGTTAAAGGTTGATTTTTTTGCATAGTAAGCTATAAGAAATTTTCTACAGTGTGGTAATTTTTTAGAATTTTTGGAGTTAGGGAAGTATGATGAAATATTGCACTCTTTACAGACTGTCCTGTTTAGACAGATTGCTGTTATGTTTGCATATGTTTGCGTGTTTAATGATTCTGTTTGAGGCTAGGAGTATTAAATATGTAGAGGCATTTAGTATGAAATTTTAACTAATAATTTTAGTGATTTGCTACAGTAGAGAATGATAAAGTTTTGCATTGGTTTACACTAACTTATCTCACGAGTTCTTGTTGAGTTTTGTGTGGATGAAGTTTTTGAGATTTAGGGAAATTGTGATACGAGAGGAATGAATAAGACACAAGAGCTCAAGCTTGGTGATTCTCAAGGCATCACAAGTTAATATTCCAAGAAGTCTCAACCATCTAAGCTTGGGGATGCCCCAGTAGGCATCCCACCTTTCTTCTTCAACAATTACCAGTTAGTATCGGTTGAGCCTAAGTTTTTTCTTCTTCACATGAGTTGTTCTATTCTTGGAATGCCATTTTATTTTGTTTTGCTTGCTGTTTTAATAAAATACTTAGATCTGAAAGTTTTTAAATAAGAGAGATTCCTCATATGGCTACCCATTTACATAACTACTCGCTTGATCTTCACTTATATCTTTTTGAAGTAGTTTGTCATTTACTCTTGTGCTTCACTTATATCCTATGAGTAAATTGTTGAATGAATTGAATGCCATGAAGTTGAAATTATATGTTCATATCATGCCTAATAGTAGCTTCACATTGGGTTTAGAAAGTGAAATCTTTTGAAGCTTGACAATCACAATATTGGTTATACAAGCAATTCATGAATGATTAGTATAAGGAAGAGAACTTTCACATGCAAATATATTATCTTGGAAATCTTCTATGGTTTTGAATACCCATTAATTATTTCCAAACTTGAGAAAATTAGTTGAAGTTGGACAAGGAAGACAACATAATGAGTTATGGTTGTGCATATTTGCATAGAAGTTATATTGTCATGGATCCTCCAACATGTGGTGTTTGCCTAGGATCTTTTGCTAGCCAAAAATTCGTACTAAGTAGAGATACTACTTGTGCATCCAAAAACCCTTAAACCCAGTTTCTTGCCATGAGTGTCCACCATACCTACCTATGGATTGAATAATATCCTTCAAGTAAGTTGTCATCGGTGCATAAAGCAATAAAAATTGCTCCTAAATATGTTTGATCTTTTATTGTAAGGGAAAATTGAGCGTTGTACGAACTTGTGATGGCAAAGTAATAAAAGCGACAGACTGCATAATAAAGGTTGCTATCATAAGTGGCAATATAGTGTGATGTTCCTTTGCATTAAGAGCTTGGGCATCCAACAATAAAAAGCTCATGACAACCTCTGCTTCCCTCTGTGAAGGGCCTATCTTTTACTTTTCAGTATTTACTTTTATGCAAAGAGTCAATAGTTTACATCCTTATTCAACCTCAACTATTTCTAGTTGGCAAGCATCATGTGGCGGGGAAAGATCTAGGCACATATGACCAGTCAAATATATTTGATCATGATTTATTATTGTTGACAATTATCTCTATGATAAATGAGTTGGGAGGTGAAACCTTAAGCCCCTATCTTTCTCTGTGTTTGATGGATGCCATTTGTTCTAAGAATATGCTTTGAGTAGTAGCAATCATGGAAGACTATATGATGATTGAGTATGTGGAGCTCTTACTTAGACTCTGTTGAATAAGTTGAATTGCAATTGTTTGGTGACTAAGAATATAGGTTGTTGAGTTTGAAGAGAATTCATTGTTTGAACCTTAACATGTGAATTGGTTGCTACTTTAACATGAGAAGTTTTATGAGAAAGAATTGCTGTTATGATACTAGGAAAAGTGATCGAAATTATCATTGATCAAACTTGTGCACTTTGCTACCATTCACACTTCATAAATTGTTTCTTTTATCACTTACCTACTCGAGGACGAGTAGGAATTAAGCTTGGGATGCTGGTATGTCTCCAACGTATCTATAATTTATGAAGTATTCATGTCATGTTTACAATCATTTCATATGTTTTTGGTATGATTTGCATGGAACTAACCCGGACTGACGCTGTTTTCAGCAGAACTATCGCGGTGTTATGTTTTGTGCAGAAATGAAAGTTCTCCAAATGAGCTTAAACTTTTTGACGATTTTTTGGAACAAAAGAGACCTCCAAAGCTTCGTGGAAGGACCAGAAGGTGAAGGAGTAGGGCACAAGACACTGGGGCGCACCAGGGGGCCCGAGCGCGCCCTGGTGGGTTGTGCTCACCTAGAGGCCCATCTTCGCGTGAAACCAACGCAAAAAAATCCTATAAATAGAGAAACCCCCAGAAATAACCCTAGATCAGAAGTTCCGATGCCGCAAGCCTCTGTAGCCACAAAAACCAATCTAGACCCCGTTCTAGCAATCCGCTAGAGGGGGAAATCATCACCGGTGACCATCTTCATCATCCCGGCGGCCACCATGATGAGGAGGGAGTAGTCCACCCTCAGGGCTGAGGGTACCAGTAGCTATGTGTTTAATCTCTCTTCTCATGTTCTTGAGATGTCACGATCTTGATGTATCGCGGGCTTTGTTAATATAGTTCGATCATATGGTGTTTTCCCCTCTCAATCTTGTTGTGATGAATTGAGTGTTCCCTTTGAGATTTCGTTCTTATCAGATTGAATACTTTCATGGATTTGAGATCACTTGACATATGTCTTGCACATGAATATCCGTGGTGACAATGGTGTATTATATTGACTCACTTGATATATGTTTTGGCACTCAACTCATGGACTCCCGAGGTGACATTGGGGTAATCTATGCATAGCGGTTGATGCATGTTCTTGTCTTTGTTTCTCCGGTAGAAATCTTGGGGCACTCTTTGAGGTTTTTGTGTTGGATTGAGTATTATGAATCTGACTTTGCTTTGGTGTTATTTTAGTATGAATTCTTGGGTAGATCAATGTCGGGGGTTGGGTACGACATATGCCAAAGGATGGCTTATCATGGTGGGAGCGAGTAGAACGTTGCCGGTGCCTGGAAGCGGGATGAGGCGAAGACATGCACGCCGGCGGAACTTACCCAGCTTCAGGGCTCTCCTAGGAGATAACACCCCTACTGCTGCTCTGCGGGGTCTCCGCATGATCACTAAGGCAAAGTAGCTACAATGGTGCTCCTGGAGCTATTTCGGGAGGCAGGAGAGGGCAAGGCTAGCTCTCTCCTCCCTGTGCTATCTGGTCTATCTCTATTTTAGGTCCGACCCCTTTGCATGGGTGCCCCGGGGGGTTTATATAGGCCTACCCCCCGGGGGTACAAGAGTAATATGGCTGGGTGCGGTCCCAGCCGTCTGTCTCTCAGGCCGCCATCTTTCTCGCCGGCTTCTGGGGCCCACCGACTGGCGGGTCCCGCGGACAGGCTTGATACTGTAGCGGCACTCTTGATGACGCAGGCTCGGTCATCGGGTCATGGCAACAGTGCCGCCGTCTATCGGGCGATCACTGTCACCATTCCCCATCTTATCTGGTTAATGGCTCGTGGGGCCCTAGGAGGGGTCGGCCGACTCCAGGGAGGCCGACTCCCACAGGTCCGTCTTCGGGTTGCCGAGGCCGCCTTCGGCCCACCCACTGACAGGCGGCCCCGCTGCCTTCGGGTCGTACAGGCCGGCATCGTGGGCACAGTGTACTGCACACTGTGGCTGAGGTTAGGGCAGGCATGGAAACAGTGCCGCATCTCGCCTGAGATCTTTCAGCGATACGGCTCACTGTAGCCATGTCGGCCCTTCGTAAGCAGGGGGAACGGCCATGCCGTGACCGTACCCCGCGTCATACTTCGAGATGAAGGAGGAGTCTTGGGCCGACTCTCCATAGTCGGCCTCTCTGGAGGTCGCCAGCTTGGAGTCGGCTTATCTGTGAGTCGCCGTCTAGGACTCGGCATATTTTGGAGTCGCTCCTGGGACTCGGCCTGAGGGGCGCGTCCTGCCCCGATGTCTTGAAATGTCTTGGGCATCGGGTTTGCCTACCCGTGGCCCATTACTCCGAGAGTAGTCCCCGAAGCTGGTGAAGCCCTGCGGTCGCTGCATTGTGGGGCTACAACAATTTCAATCTTCAATGTGCAGACTCTGGAACTCGGAGGTCGCTGCATTGTGCCGTCTTCCCTTGGGCC
Organism: Triticum aestivum; assembly: GCF_018294505.1. Lineage (NCBI taxonomy): Eukaryota > Viridiplantae > Streptophyta > Magnoliopsida > Poales > Poaceae > Triticum > Triticum aestivum. The sequence continues at coordinate 458,156,972 of NC_057813.1, read as the reverse complement.
GACTATCGAAGGTCGGAGGTTTAGTGAGTAGCCGCAGCTCAAAAGTCGCGGCGGGGAACCAGGCGGCGTGCCCGATACGCTTCCCCGCTGCCATCAGGGCGGTCCTATCACGTGGCGCCACGTGGGGAGAACAGTCTGCCTGCCCACGCGCGTGACGGGACGGGCAGTCAGGCGGGGCCCACCACTACCGCGCCTCGGCATACGAACGGATCCGTTGCGGCCGTGGACGGTTGGTTTTCCCACGTCGTTACTGCACGTAGTAACTTCGTGGGGTAAATCATGGGGCGGCGTGGGGCATCATGCGCAGTTAATCCCACGCCCGCCCCCTCGGCTTCTCTGCCCGCAGGGCTATAAGTAGGCGGGGGGAAGCGGAGCGGCATAGCACGCGCGCCCTTCTTCCCCGCTCCCCCGCCTCATCTTGCCTTCTCCTCCTCCTGCTACCGCCGCTGAGCAAGAGCACACCCTACCGCGGCGATGAGCTCTTCCTCCGCCGCGGCCCCCGCCGTGCGCTCCGGTGTACGGGATGGCTCAGAGGTAGAAGAAGAACACATCAAGTTCCTCCGCCAGATGCACCGTCTCCCCAGCGTGGACCTTGTGCGCGCCCGCGCCGCACCGGAGGGGGAAATCTGGCCGGCGCCGTAAGAGGGCGAGCGGGTCATCTTCCGCTCGCACCTCATGCGCGGCCTGGGGCTGCCGGCGAGCGGCTTCTTCCGCTCATTCTTGGAGTTCCACAGTCTTCAGCCGCACCACCTCACTCCGAACACGGTGGTGTTGCTCTCCGCCTTCGCCACTCTATGCGAAGGTTTCCTCGGCGTTCTCCCCACCATCAAGCTGTGGGGAGAATTCTTCTCTTCTAAGCTCGGCACGCACATCGCCGGCGTGCCGGCTCAGTGCGGCGCCTTCATCGCGATGCGGCGCTCGACGGCCGACAACCCCTTTCCTCCCATCACGCTGATCAAGTCGGTGAAGATGTGGAAGCGCTCGTACTTCTACGTGAAGAACCTCGCCTCCGACGGCGATTGGGTCAACTTGCCGCCTTACAACGCTGCTCCCCTGACTGGGAGGCTCCCCAGCTGGTCCCACCGAGTCAAGACGCTGACTCCCGTCGGAGCCGCCGCCGTAGCGCGACTCCGAGTCTTGACGCAGTCGGAGGGACTCGTCGGGGCCGACTTGCTGGCCGCCTTTGTGGCGCGCCGAGTTCTCCCGCTCCAAGGCCGGCCTCACCTGATCTGTCAAATGAGCGGCCTCCGAGACCCAAGTCGGATGAGCACCAAGGAGATGCCCCACAAGGAGGTGGCAAACATGGTGAACTACATCGCGCACTGCGAGTTCGAGGAGGACTGGCAGTTCGGCAAGGAGCCGTACTCGCGCGACAATCCTCCACCAGTGGTAAGTCGCGTCCCCCTGTCGTTTTGTCTTTTTTCGCAGCCGACTCCGGCTTCTGACTCTTGTTGGCCGCTTCTGAACTAGAATCCTCTTATGCAGCCTGCCGCCGGCGCCACGAGACAGCCCCGCGAGTATGTCCCCGACCGCGCGGAGAGCGACATCGATGACCCCGACTTGGGGGCAGCGGCGATGGAAGCCGACGCCGAAGGTGGGGGAGGAGGAGCAGAAGGCGACTTCAGGCCCTCGGCCACCTTCGTCGACTGGCCTGACAACGACACCGAAGGCGAAGTCGCTCCGCACCACCAGCTGAGGATCGGCCCGTCGGGCGCCTGCTCCTCCGCCGGCGTGGCCGGTCAAGGCGGCGCGAAGAGGCATCACGCCGGGCCGAGTGCACCCGGCGGCAAATTGAAGAAGTTCAAGGGGGCGGCCGCTGCGACCAGACGGGAGGAGGCGGCCGCGAAGGCCAACCGCTTCCGAAGGGAAGTGAGAAAGCCGCCGCTAGTCTCTGCGTGAGTCTTTATGCTTTTTTATTTTCCCTTGTTGAATCTCGTCCGAGTCTTTTTGTTATATACTCACTCCACTCTTCTTCAGGGCCCCTCTTTCCCTTGAGAGAGTCGCCGTCCCCTCCGTCATGGGGTCGGCAGAGACGTCCGCCAATACTCGGGGGCCCGACCCCGCCGCCGACCTTCGGGAGGCAACGGAGCGGAATGCGCGGGAGAAGCGCGAGGAGGAGGAGGCTGAACGCCTGGAGAAGGCGGAGGCCGATAGGGCGGCCACCTCCACCCAAAAGAAGCTGGATGATGCCGAAGCCGCCCTTGCGGTCAGACGGCGTGCCGAGGAGGCCGCGCGTCGCCGATCGGCGATGCTCGTCCCCCCACTATCGTCTGCACCGCCGCCTCCGGAGTTCACGGGGCAGACCGGGGAGGCCGGCACCGAGAACCCCGTCGTGGAGAAGGAGAGCGGCGAGGCCTCCATGTCGGACACTCTCGTGCCGCCACCGCCGCCTCCACCGCCGTCTGGGAGACCGCACGGCAAACAGCCGGTGGGTCCGTCGGAGCCGCCGGCCATGGACGAGGCCGAGGCACGGCTGCTTCTCCAAGTCGCCTCGCCGGCGCGCCGCCGTCTTGAGAGGGCGACCTCGGCGCCGCGACCTCGGGAGACCGGCGCTGCCAGCTCGGCAGCCCTAGACGCCGAGGCCACAAGCGCCGCGCCCATCGGGTGGGTGCGCGGAGGCGGCACTGGGCCACTAAATCAATTGCTCCTGGAAGTCCAGGCGAAGTTGCGGGCCGAAGGCGACGCCCTTCAAGCCTGCACCAGAGCGCACCTGGCCGCGCGAACGGCCGTCCGAGTAAGTTTCTTTTCCTTTTTGATTCTTGTTTTTCTCTGTGGGGGCGCGCCAGCGCACCCACTGGGTGTAGTCCCCGAGTTCCAGGCCGGCTGCTGAGCAGGCGGTTCGGAACTCCCTCTGGCGAGTTCCAAACACTAACTTTGTCTTCAATGACTTATTGCAGGAGTATCACAACCTCCGCGCCACTGCCTTCAACCGCAATGTTGAGGAGTTGAGCAAGCGGGCTGCCGACTTGTCGGAAAGCCGGAGTGAGTTCTTCTTCTTCGCGGGGGCGCGCTGGCGCACCCGCGGGCTGTAGTCCCCGAGATTCGGGCCGACTGCTGAGCAGTCGGGCCGGATCTTCCCGGAGATCTTCTTTGCTGACGACTCATTTGTTTCCTCTTTCGTTTTTCAGAAGCCAACGCCGTTCTTCAGGAGCAGCTGGGCGAGGCCAATACCGCCCGTCGTGCCAAGGAGGAGGAGTGTGGCAAGCTCACCACGGAGCGCGACCTGCTGGCGGCGCAGCTGGCCGAGCAGAAGGAGCTGCTCAAGAAGGCGCAGGACGAGGCCGAGAAGAAGGAAGCCGCTCTCCTGGCCGAGTTCGAGAGTGAGCGCTCCTCCTGGACTGACCGGGAGGCGATGCTGACCTCCGGCTTCCACGAGATCGAGGATATTGTTGATGGTACGTTTCTTTCGTTTCTTCGGGCTTCCGACTATGTGCCAGGCCGACTTCTGATTTTTTGGCTTGCTTCTTTTTGTCTTGGCAGACTTCTTCCCTGTCACTCGCAGGCAGTCCCTCTGGCCATCGAGGCTGCTCGTGAGGCGTGAAGGGCAAATGGTGAGGAGATCGCCGCCAATGCCCCCCGAACCGTCAATGAACAGCTCCTGAGCATTGAAGCCAGTCTTCGTCCGGCCCACCGGCAGATGCGCCGGCTTCAGCGTGCCGGCGCCCAGGCGGTTGCCGCTTTGTGGCCGGACATGTCGGCTCTGCGCACCGCCAGTCGGACCGCTGACTGGCTGGAAGTCGCTGTCGGCCGTCTTGAGGCCTGGAAGGGCTCCTCGGCCCGGGCCGGAGCGCGCCGGGCCTTGGAGTTCGTCAAGGCGTGGTATCCAGGGCTGGACCTGGACCGTCTGGCCGCGTTCCGGTCAGAAGCCCAGGCCGAGCTGGAGGCCGTGGAGGGCGCCCTTATCGAGCGTGCGGCGGCCATCGCCGAGTACACGGACACCAGTGTCTTCGTGCCCGAGCGGGCTGAAGGCGGCGAGGAAGTGCCGGCAGAGTGGTTCAGGATGAACCCCGAGTATGGAGAGGACTCGGCGGAGGTGATCGACTCTAGCACCGACGAGGAAGACGAGGCGGAGGCCGAAGGCGAGTCGGAGGTGCCAGAAGATGGAGCAGGCGGCCAGCCTCAGCTCGACCGCGCCTCCAGCAACGAGCCGCGTCAAGAGAAGGCGACTGCCGCCGGAGGCGATCAAACCGAGACCGCCCAGCCGACTGCCCCGGCGCCTGACACCGCCATCTCCTCCGATCCTCCAATCCCAGATGCTGCCTCCTAAGCTGCTGTTTCCACCTCTCCTTGTCTGTCTTAAGTAATCTTTTGAGAACTTTTGTTAGATTTGAACAATTCCACCCGCGGGGTGTATCTTGAACTTCTATTTGAAGATTCGGCCAAGGGCCTATGTAAATATTAATCTGCTTTCCGTCTTTCCTTGCTTACTGCTCTGTAGGCTTTTCCTTTTGTCGCCTTCCTTTAGTTGCTGTCTTTCCAGTCGGGCAACCGCTCTGCGGACTGTCGCTGGGTCAAGCGCTTGGCTACTTCGGGAAGGCAAGTACTTGGCCATTTAGAGTTTCTTTAGCAAGTCGGATAGAAAGCGACAGGCCGACTACCCAAGAGTCGGCCGTTCTTAATAGAGGCTAATAAAGACAGCGAGCCGGCTACCCATGAGTCGGCTTTCCGCTTCAGAAATGCTGGAGGCCGTCTTACGCTATGTTCGTGCTTTAGGTCCTTAGCCATTTTTCGTGTGGGCGATCGTTCTTCCTCGCTCCCGCCCGCCTCACAGTCGCTCTGCGAACTACGGCTCTGCCGGGAGGCGGATTGGGCACCGCACACTACTTTTCTGACTGCGGGAAGCTCTTATAGCGCAAGGCGGCGAGTCCCCGGGCCGACTAGTCTGGCCCGGTGCCAAGCGGCTTGCAATGAAAGTAATGTACTCGGAGGCATAATTCTTGTCATACAGATAGCAAAAAAGGGCAGTCCCCGAGCTCGTCTCGGGGGGCCCAAAGTCTTAGTACTTTAATACAAAAGGGGTAGTGCGGTACATACTGCATCAACTGTAAAATCTTCGAATAAGATTTGCATTCCACGGGCGCTTTGTCTCTTTGCCGGAGTCATCCCTCTTGCGCGCTCGGAGCTTCTGAGCATCGATCAGATAGTAGGCGTCGTTCCCTAGCACCTTGCTGATGATAAAGGGGCCTTCCCAAGGTGCCGACAACTTGTGCTGGCCGGCTGTTCGCTGGATCAGCCGGAGCACAAGGTCGCCTTCTTGGAAAGATCTTGGCCTGACCTTCCTATTGTAGTATCGACGCAGGCTCTGCTGGTAGATGCTGGACCGGCTGAGTGCCAACAGCCGGCCTTCTTCCAGCAGATCGACGCTGTCTCGACGTGCTTCTTCTGCATCTTCCTCGGTGTACATGGTGACTCGCGAGGAGTCGAATTCTATGTCCGTTGGGATGACGGCTTCGGCGCCATAGACGAGGAAGAAAGGTGTGAAGCCGGTTGACTTGTTTGGAGTCATGCGCAGACTCCAGAGGACGGCTGGCAGCTCCTCAAGCCAACAGCCGACAGATCGCTCCAGCGGTACGACGAGTCGAGGCTTGATGCTGGACAATATGAGGCCGTTCGTTCGCTCCACCTGGTCGTTTGACTGCGGATGGGCAACGGACGCTAAGTCCAGTCGGATGCCCTATGTCGCGCAGAAACGGGCCAAGGCGCCTTTGGCAAAATTCGTGCCATTGTTGGTGATGACGCTGTGTGGGATGCCGTACCGAGTTGTGATGTCAGCGATGAAGGTCACTGCAGTCGGACCATTCAACTTCTTGATGGGTTTCACCTCCACCCACTTGGTGAACTTGTCTACTGCGACAAGTAGGTGAGTCAAGCCACCTCGTGCCGTCTTGAATGGTCCCACCATGTCCAGGCCCCAGACTGCAAAGGGCCAGGCGATGGGGGTAGTCTTGAGTGCGGAAGCCGGCTGATGTGGCTTGGAACGGAAAATCTGGCACCCCTTGCACTTTTGGACTAACTCTTTGGCCTCTTCCAGAGCGGTTGGCCAGAAGAAACCGTGCCGGAAGGCTTTGGCGATGAGTGCCCTGGAGGCCGCGTGGTGACTGCACTCGCCTTCATGGATGTCTCTGAGGATTGCCTGGCCTTGTTCTGGCTCGACGCAGCGTTGGAAGACGCCGGTAACGCTGCGCCTGACCAGCTCTCTGTTGACTATGGTGTAGGCTGCTGTTCGGCATTGCACTTGCCGAGCCGAGACTTCATCCGTTGGCAGTTCTCTGTTTACTAGGAACCTGAGGATGGGCTGGGCCCATGAAGGTGCTGCTATTTCTTCAACTGCCACTAGTGCGGCTTGGATAAGGGAGGTCGGGCTGGGAGGCGGCGGGTTGGAGTCCGCAGCTGCTTGCTGATTTGACAAAGTCCCGGGGCTGACTGGAGCAGTCCCCAGGCCGAGATCTGGAGTCTTCGATCTTGCCACTGCAGTCCCCGGGCCAGGTTCTGAAGTCCCCGGGCTGGCTTCGACTGTGTGTTTCTTGGAGTCGGATCCGTCTTCCTCAGGCGGAGCCGGCACAAAGATTGAATCTGATTCTGGTGATGGCTTGACATAAGGCTTGAGGAGGCGCCGGAGGGCGACACCGGATGGTATTGCCTGGCGGGTGGAGCCGATTCGTGCCAAGGCGTCTGCTTGGTCGTTGTCGTTCCTTGGCACGTGGAGGAACTCGCACCCCTCGAAGTATCCGCTGAGTTGCTGGACGAGGAAACGATAGCTCGCCATATTCGCATCCTTGGCGTCCCAATCGCCAGATGATTGTTGGACCACCAAGTCAAAGTCGCCATAGCACAGGATCCGGCGAATGTCGAGTTCTTTGGCAAGCCGGAGCCCGTGGATGAGCGCCTCGTTGTTGGAGGCGGCGAAGTGGATCTGCAGCGCATATCTGAGCTTGTTGCCCTTGGGGGAAGTGAGGACGACGCCGGCTCCCAAGCCGGTGCGCATCTTGGAGCCGTCAAAGTGCATCTGCCAATGGGTGGAGTCGGGCGCAGGCGGCAGATACTGGGTCTCGGCCCAGTCGACAAGGAAGTCGGCCAGTGCTTGTGACTTGATGGCGGTGCGGGGCTCGTAGTAGATGGTGTAGGGGGCCAGGTCGATGGCCCATTTGGCCACCTGGCCAGAAGCGTCTCGGCTTCCGATGATCTCGGTCAGTGGAGCTGTGCAGACCACAGTGATTGGGTGCTCCTGGAAGTAGGGCTTCAATTTCTTGACGGTGAAATGCACGTCGTAGCACATCTTCTGGTAATGGGGGTAGTTCTGCTTGGAGGCCGACAGCACCTCGCTCAAGTAATATACCGGTCTCTGGACAGGTAGCGCCTTGCCCTCCTCCTTGCGCTCGACTACAATGACTGTGCTGACTACTCGGCTGGTGGCGGCAATGTAAAGGAGCATGGGCTCTTTGGGAGTCGGAGCCGCCAGCACAGGGGGAGTAGTCAACATCTTCTTTAGCTGGAGAAAAGCCTCGTCCGCCTTGGGAGTCCACTCAAAGAAGGTCGTCTTCTTCATGTGCTGATACAAGGGGAGAGCCTTCTCGCCCAGCCGACTGATGAATCGGCTGATGGATGCCAAACAGCCGGTGAACTTCTGCACATCTAACAGTCGTCTGGGTGCTTCCATCCTCTCGATGGCCTTGATCTTCACAGGATTGCACTCTATGCCGCGTTCGGAGACCAATAAACCGAGGAGCTGGCCGGCTGGTACTCCAAAAACGCACTTCTGTGGGTTGAGCTTGATCTGGAATCGGCGCAGATTCTCAAATGTTTCCTTGAGGTCCTCCAGCAAGGTTCCACGCTTCTCCGTCTTCACCACTACGTCATCCACATAGACGTGGGCATTTCCGCCGAGTTGCTTCAGGAGGCATTTCTACATGCAACGCTGAAAGGTGGCGCCGGCGTTTCTCAAGCCGAACGTCATGGTTAGGTAACAGAAGGCTCCAAACGGTGTGATGAAGGCGGTCTTCAGTCTGTCGGCCGGGTTCAGCTTGATCTGGTGATAACCTGAATATGCGTCTAGGAAACTCAGCAGCTCGCATCCGGCCGTGGAGTCTATCACCTGATCGATTCTCGGCAGAGCAAATGGGTCCTTGGGGCAGGCCTTGTTGAGGCTCGTGTAATCAATGCACATCCGCCACTGCTTGTTCTTCTTCAGCACCAGTACTGGGTTTGCCAGCCACTCTGGAAAAAATACTTCCATGATGAAGCCGGCTGCCAAGAGCCGGGCTATCTCTTCTCCGACAACTCTTCTTTTTTCTTCTGACAGGAGGCGCAAGGGCTGCCTGACGGGCTTCACATCAGACCGGACGTGTAATTTGTGCTCGGCGAATTCCGTCGGGACACCAGGCATGTCCTTGGGGGACCATGCGAAGATGTCGCGATTCTCACGGAGGAAATCGACGAGCTCGCCTTCCTATTTGCTGTCAAGGCCTGTGCCCATGACAGCGTACCTCTCCGGGTGCTCCGGGTCCAACGGTATCTTCTTTGTTTCTCTGGACGGCTTGAATGATCCTTCTGCTTCCGACTCCTTGGGGTCGGGGGATAACTCGGGCTGCTTGCCGGCCATCGCCACGACCCGATCAAGAAGCCGTTTCTCAGCTGCGATCACCAAGGACTCGGCCAGCCGACTTCTTTCGGCCGCGCAAGCGGACGACTTCCTGTAGTCGCTGGACACGGTTAGGATTCCCTTAGAGCTCGGCATCTTCATCTTGAGGTAGGCGTAGTGGGGGACCGCCATGAACTTGGCCAAGGCGGGTCGGCCAAGCAATGCATGGTATGGGCTTTCAAGGTCCACCACCTCAACCAAATTGGCTCTCGGCGGAAATGATCCTTGTCTCCGAAGAGGACATCTATCAGGATATTGCTGATCGGCGAGCAGGAAAGGCCAAGAACGATTCCGTGGAACACAGTCCGGTTGCTCTGAAGCTGTCTTCGCTTGATTCCTAATTTCTCCATTGTATCCTTGTACAGGATGTTGATACTGCTGCCTCCGTCTATCAGTACTCTCGAGAAGCGAGCGGCCCGCCTATCAGTGGCGAGTGTGGCGCCTAAGACCAAGGCATAGGAGCCCGGACTCGGCATCACCTCTGGGTGATCAGCTCTGCTCCAACTGATAGGCCTTTCGGACCAATGCATGAACTCTGGGGGACTTGATGCAACCGCATTCACTTCTTGCTGCTGCTGGCGCCTGCTGCGTCGGTCATCTGCTACACTGGTGAACACCACATAGGCTCCGTGCTCATCTGGTAACTCGTCTTGTATCGCGCCGACTGGCCTGATGGCCGGCTACTGGGCGGCTGCGGAGGAGGCGGCCCAGCAGGAGGGGGAGGGAGCAGGCCGTCCCCCTTGGCGATTCTAGTCAGCCAGTGGCATTTCCTGGTGGTGTGGTTTGACGGTTTCACGCCGCTGTGGAACTTGCAGGGACCGTCTAGAGTCTGCTCATAGGAGAAGGTCGGCAGCCAGTTGGACTTGCCGCCCTTCTGTCGCTTTGCCGGGGGCGGTCCCTCCAACTGCTGGTCTTCTGCTGTTGCCACTTGCCGACTGCTGGAAGCCGGCTGCGGGGCTTTGCGCTTTTGGTCATTCTGCTGTTGCCGCCGACTGGTGTCTCCAGCCGGAGTTCTTGGAGCCTGAGGGGCGACTTTGCCAGTCGTGCTGACCTGAATCTCCGCCTTCATGGAGGAGTCGGCCGTGGCGTACTTGTCCGCTGTGATCAGCAGCTCATCGAGGGTCTCCGGCTTGTCGCAGAGGAGCTTGTGCTTGAGGAGGGTGCCTTCTCTGCACCCGGCAGTAAAATACTCGATGGCCTGCACCTCGTGCATGCCCTCGCAGGAGTTCCGGAGTTCGCCCTAGCGCGTGAGGTAGTCGCGAGTAGACTCGTCAGGGCCTTGCACGCACAAGGAAAGTTGGCGCGGCTTGGGAGGTCGCTTGTACGTGTTGGTGAAGTTGCGGACGAAAGCCTCAGTGAAGTCGACCCAGCTGTTGATGCTGCGAGGCCTCAGACTGTTCAACCATGTCCGGGCCGAGCCCTGGAGCATGAGCGGGACGTATCTTACGGCAACACGCTTGTTGCCGTTCGCTATGTTGACGGCGGTGGAGTAGTCAACCAGCCAATCTTCCGGCTTCACGGTGCCGGTATATTTGGGCGTGTCTCGGGGGAGCGTGAACCCTTTGGGGAAGGGCTCATCTCGGATGCGGGGTCCAAAGCAGGGGGGACCCAACTCGTCTTCTTCTTCCAGCGCCAGGGATTGGTGGAGTCGGTCGATCCGGTGGCGGGCGTCGTTCTCTCTGACTCCCTCTCGGCGGCCAAGGCGGTCGCCGAGAGTCGGATGTTCCACGGGCGGCGAGGAGACTCGCCTTTCTCTGCGAGGGGGGGAGGTAGGTAGTCGTCCCGCTGTTCCACCGCTTTGGGGCGGCCGTCTTGGTCGCGCTCGATGGTGATGTGAGTCCGACTGTGGCTGACAGCCGGCTCCTTGTCCTTCTGCCCACGGGCCCCGCCAGTCGGCGTCCGAGACGTCGCACCTTGGTCTTGGCGAGGCGGTGGGTCGTCGTTTTGGCGCTGGGGCGCCTCGGTACGGCAGCCGGCATCATTCTGCGTGGCGGCCGCGTCGAGGAGCTGCTGAACTCGCTCTGTCATTACGCGGCGTTCTTCGCCTTCGAAGTCGTCGAGCTCGTCCGCCGTCGCCTGGGCGGCGCGGATAATCTCTGCGGGCGTGGCATACACAGGGCGATCGGCCCCGAAGAGGTTGGCGATTGCCGCGTCGCGCTGTCGGACCGCGCCTAGGCGGCTAGGCCCGGTCGGAGCCGGCGAGCCGCCTACGGCGCGATCCATCTCGCGTTGGTAAGCTTCTAACAAGTGCCTCATGCTTGCCAGCTTCTTCGCGCCTTCGACAAGCTGAAGGCAGAGCGCCTCCAGCGTCTCGGCGTCGGCGTCTTCCGGAATCGGCGCTGCAAGGCCTCGCAGGGCCGCGTCAAGTGGGTCGTGCGCTCCTTCGCCGGAGCGCTCGCCGTGCTCGAGGACGAGGACCTCAGTGATGGTGCTTCCGCCGCTCCCCGCGCAAGGGAGCGGCTCGTCGTAGACCACCATGTTGGTGGGGAACGCGTCGAGCGACGTGGTGTCAGAGTCGACCAGCATCGGGTCGGTGGATCCTATGGACTCCAGGTCCGCGGCAGGCTCGCCGGCGACATGGAGTTGGTCGAGGAGGCCCGCGAGGAGGCTCTCGGGAACACTCGTGCCTGCATCGGATGCAGGCTCATCAGAGAGGCGAACCTCGCCGATAAGATCAGCGAGGCAGCTGGCTGCATAGGCGATCTCAGCGCCGTGCAGCGCGTCGGCACAGACGCCATCCGGCGTGTCGGGCTGGCTGTGCTCGTCGGGGAGGAACAGGGTTCCCGTCCAGAGCAGATCTCCGGACGATGGTGCACCTCGCCCCACGGTGGGCGTAAAATGTCGGGGGTTGGGTACGATATATGCCAAAGGATGGCTTATCATGGTGGGAGCGAGTAGAACGTCGCTGGTGCCTGGAAGCGGGATGAGGCGAAGACATGCACGTCGGCGGAACTTACCCAGCTTCAGGGCTCTCCTAGGAGGTAACACCCCTACTGCTGCTCTGCGGGGTCTCCGCATGATCACTAAGGAAAAGTAGCTACAATGGTGCTCCTGGAGCTGTTTCGGGAGGCAGGAGAGGGCAAGGCTAGCTCTCTCCTCCCTGTGCTATCTGGTCTATCTCTATTTTAGGTCCGACCCCTTTGCATGGGTGCCCCGGGGGGTTTATATAGGCCTACCCCCCGGGGGTACAAGAGTAATCCGGCTGGGCGCGGTCCCAGCCGTCTGTCTCTCAGGCCGCCATCTTTCCCGCCGGCTTCTGGGGCCCACCGATTGGCGGGTCCCGCGGACAGGCTTGATACTGTAGCAGCACTCCTGATGATGCAGGCTCAGTCATCGGGTCGTGGCAACAGTGCCGCCGTCTATCGGGCGATCACTGTCGCCATTCCCGATCTTATCTGGTTAATGGCTCGTGGGGCCCTAGGAGGGGTCGGCCGACTCCAGGGAGGCCGACTCCCACAGGTCCGTCTTCGGGTTGCCCAGGCCGCCTTCGGCCCACCCACTGACAGGCGGCCCCGCCGCCTTTGGGTCGTACAGGCCGGCGTCATGGGCACAGTGTACTGCGCACTGTGGCTGAGGTCAGGGCAGGCATGGCAACAATGCCGCATCTCGCCTGAGATCTTTCAGCGATACGGCTCACTGTAGCCATGCCGACCCTTCGTAAGCAGGAGGGAACGGCCATGCCGTGACCGTACCCCGCGTCGTACTTCGAGATGAAGGAGGAGTCTTGGGCCGACTCTCCATAGTCGGCCTCTCTGGAGGTCGCCAGCTTGGAGTCGGCTTATCTGGGAGTCGCCGTCTGGGACTCGGCATATTTTGGAGTCGCTCCTGGGACTCGGCCTGAGGGGCGCGTCCTGCCTCGATGTCTTGAAATGTCTTGGGCATCGGGTTTGCCTACCCATGGCCCATTACTCCGACAATCGATCGGAAAGAATATCTTTGAGGTGGTTTCGTACCCTATAAATAATTTATTCTTATGTTCTCCACTAGATAGGAACTTTAGAGTGATTCTTCACCGCACGTTGAAGGATGGTTATATGATCCAATTATATTAGCATTGTTGAGAAATTGCACTAGCAAAAGTACGAACCCTAGGCCTTGTTTTCAAGCATTGCAATACCATTTGTGCTCACTTTTATCGATTGCTACCTTGCTATTTTTATTTATTCAGATTATAAAAATATATTTCTACCATCCATATTACACTTTTATCACCATCTCTTCGCCGAACTAGTGCACCTATACAATTTGCCATTATATTGGGTGTGTTGGGGACACAAGAGATTTCTTGTATTTGGTTGCAGGGTTGTTTAAGAGAGACCATATTCATCCTACGCCTCCCATGGATTGATAAATTTTAGGTCATCCACTTGAGGGAAAATTGATACTGTCCTACAAAACTCCGCGCTTGGAGGCCCAACACGAGTCTACAAGAATAAAGTTGCCTAGTAGACATCACCTTTATTTTAAGTTTGTGCTTGCTAGTTAGCTTGCCGTTGTTGCGTACCTTATGTAGCTAGCTTGCCTTTCGTATTGGAGATAAAACACAGAGATAAAGGATAGACCCTTCCTGGGCATGAAGGCACCATCCTTGAAAGGCAAGGAAGCCATCCGTTCCGATCATCCGGATCCACTCGCACAACCCCAACCTGGCATACTAGTTGTCGGGGTTTCACTACTAGCAGTGTCGTCCAGTGGTGATGTATATGTTTGGAGGGGCATGCAACCGGCAGATCGAGATGGTAAGGCACGATACATGGATTTTATGCATGTTTAGACCCTCTAGAGGAGGTAAAACCCTATTCCCACATTTTGTGATTGTATTACTCGAGTGCTCACCCATGATCGCGGGGATTGTCGGATAGATCTGTTTCTTCGGTTACAAGCTCTTGGTCTGATGATAGAGAGAAAGAAGATGGTCGTAGGTGAGAATTCAACTCCAGGATGATCCGGAATTTCTTGGATCACCCTTCCCCGAGAGGGGCCCTAGCTCACCTTATACACCTGATCGAGCTATGGTTACAGAGCTCGGGTCGGCTTGCTGGTGAGCATGTGCCTTTTGCTCTCGCCGGGTCATGCCACGGCTTGGTGGCCTCCTTCCAGGTCTTCTAGGTCGCAACCACCCGAGTTGGTTTCTGAGCCCGAGCGGTTGGATCAAAGCCATGCGGTAACCATGGGCTAGGGGCTAGACCAAGTTAACTTATACAAGTATGATACCCTCGTCAAACGGACTCATCAAACGGATAATGAAGTCCTACCTAAAACCCTAGGACAAGGAATAACTACAACTCCCACAGGTTGATCGGGCCTCCCGTACTCACTCGTTCGGAGAGCCGAATGAGGAGGAGGATGGCGATCTACTAATGGAGGAGGGTTGGCAACCCGAAAAACCTAGATGGTAGTAGGGGAGGCGGCGACTGCATGCACCATTGGCTATTCCAATTGGTAAAATGTACAACGGCTGTTCAGGTCGTAGCACATCGACATTGCAAAAAATTTGAACCCTCTTATCTGGCAAACGTCGGTTGGGAAGGGGTGGCAATTGCGAACGTTTTGGCTGGCAATTTACGTCGTGGCAGGGTGACGATTCCTTCAGAAACACATGACAACTTCTGAAGAAAAAAAAGGAAAAAAAAACCTGTGAAAGAGGAAGGATTTGCCATTTCCCATCACATAAATTTGCCATAAAAAACATTCGTTTGGCATCCGCTTCCATTCGCCAGATAACAATATTAAAAACCTGTGTCAATTTGCGGACCCAAGCGTGGTAATGACAAAAATTGTGGAGGGCAAAAGAAATTCCACAGGGCCTAGAAGCATACTTTTGTAAAATTCTCCAATAACAGGTGGTGACGAATGCGGCCCAATGGTTCCATAGCAAAGATGCCGGTGTTGAACTCACCTGGTGATCGAGCACCATGGAGTTTCTGCCTCTTCCCGTCCAATTACAAATCGCGGCGCCGCTGCTGTACGTAAGTACAGCGCGGGCCCCGTGACGCTGCGCGCGATAAAGCCGCTCCTGTACCGACCACCCCCACCGGCGCCCTCACGGTCACGGCACTCTCGCGCGCGGCGCGCCTGCACTTATTGTCCCTGGCCACCCGCATCACCTCCCGCCTCGTACGGCAAATCCATGCATCATCTCCCTTGACCGCGCCATCGATCGAGCTACGCCAAATCAAATTAAAGCGCCCCCGCACCGCATTGCCGCGTACTACATGGGCAAGAAGCCCGGCGGCGCCGGCTGGCTGGCCACCGTCAGGAAGGTCTTCAAGACCAACCCCTCCTCCTCCCCGGCCAAGCACTCGCGCCACGCCAACAAGGTCCGTGCGATCTTGCTTCTCGTACACGTACCGTCAATCCTTATCAGTCGGTCACTGACGCTGTTGGTTGGTCGTTGGATCGGCAGGGCCTGGGAGGCGAAGAGCAGGAGGCAGCAGAGATACTGTCCGTCGAGCACTTCCCGGCCGCCGACACGTCGCCTGAGGTGACCAATGAGGGCAGCGGCAGCTCCGTCGCCTGGAGGGCCCGGGAGGGCGGCGGGGTGGAGGCGGAGGACAGGAGGGCGCGCCGCGCAATGGCGTCGAGGATGGCGAGGCTCGCGGCCCTGCGCGAGAGGGCCGCCGGCAGGGAGGACCGCGCTGCCGTGCGCATCCAGGCATTCTACCGGGGCTACTTGGTACGCAGCGTCTCTCCCGCCAAGTTCTTCCAAATGTGCATTTGCTCAAACGGAAAAATGTATCTCTGCGGCAGGACCTCTCTCTTTCGAAATCCATGTTCTTTTGGGCGATGTTACGAGAGTGTATGATTTTTGCTTATATATATAGAAACGAGTTCATCTAGCAGGACGCGATAGCTGGGCCTTACGGTACCGTGGCTCGATAACGACTGGTCAGTAGTGGTAGTAAACGAAATTTTGTTTTTGAAAACAT